>NC_072733.1:51676184-51790777 GCF_026930045.1 Uloborus diversus | reverse complement strand
CATACAAATTTCATTTTCAAAGGATTTAAATCAAGTTAAATGTCGACTTTTTCGGTGGTGGTGCTTATAATTTGAAAAATGAATTCTCTGTACCGAAAAAAAAAATTACGTGACACGAATTTCAATATGCAATCAGAATTGAAATGAGTGATTTCATATAAATAAAATTTATATATATATAGTTCCTTCCCTTATATCTTACCTCGTGTGCGTCGGAGAGTTGCGCATTTCACATCATTTACATAACTCATTGATGTCGTCTACTCTAAAATTTGCATAAATTTCTGAACATTCCTTCTTGGTGTTTCATTTTCAATGTCGAGCAGTGTATATTAGGGTGTCCCAAGATATAATGGCGAAAAAAAAATTTGTGAAATGGAATACGCATACCCTCCAAATTTTTTCCATTTCACCTCAGAAACATGAGAAAAAAGTTCCATTGCAATTAAATAACGGGAACCCGTGCCGACTTGAGGTCAAAGTTGGACCTAAAATCCTGTAAGGCGACTACAGTGGAAAAATTGCTAACTGCATAATTCATTACTACACGCGACAACAATTTATTTAAAGCAGATATTTACAACAATATTAGACTAAAAGAAACATTACTGTACATATTTTTAATTCAATGTTTGCTTTTTGCAGTCAGAATAGAATGTCCTCGCTCTTGAACACAACGTAACAGATTGTTTATGTTCCTCATCAGCTGTTAGCAAATCATGAAAGTTCTGCATCATTTTTTACCGCTCTTTCAGCTGCATCGTTTACTGTACTAAGCTTTGAGACAGTCTTTTTCACATAAAGAAATGAAATATTATTGACCATACCATAAAAGCTGGATGAATTTTTGTAGAGCAGCTTTTGAGATAATTGGGTCCACATTTTCGTAAACTTTTATCAAAAAGCACAAATCTTTTTTGGGTGCTTTGACTGTCAAAATGCATTGAAGCCATGGTTTCACATATATTGTCACTACAAAAAAGCAGACATCAAACAATGCTTCATTTTCCTTCGTATCTAATTTTAGTTGTGAACTAAATATAATAGTTTTAGGGAGTAAATCGCTCGAGCCATCCATCGAGCTTTGTGCATGACTCCCGGTGGTCTTATTTTAAATTCATTTTCTGTATCTCCACCTAAAAATATGATAGGCAGTTCTGTCAACTCTTGATAGTCATTCCTGAGCGTATTATTAGTAAGTTCAGCACGGTAAAAGTCAAGTAAATTTTCCAAGTTAGGGTACAGTTCGGAACAACTCCGCAGCTCCTCCATAGCACTGTATTTAAGTGAGATAGATCAGTTCATATATGTGATGGCGGCAAGCAAAGGAAAGCATTTCTCTATCAAATTTTTGCTCAAGAATAGCGCAAGAACCACTTAAAGGACCTGTTCTGGAAGCTGTAATATCACAACTTAACTTTGTCTTCGAGATTCCAATCTAAAACTGCCTTTCAAACAGCCTTTGTTTGTTCTTTTCCTGTGGAATTATCCAGTTTAGACTCAGCAATGAGTTGTTCCGTCACATCCATATAAAATAACTATAGATAAGCGATCTTCTTTTGATTTTTGAGCACTCAAAGCAGGCAACAGTCCCATCTTCCTCTATTTTGATTAACCGAAGTGCATCAGCATGTGCAATATTGAATATATTGTTTAAATTACTTGAAAATTCTTGTTGGCGCTGCCTGAATACTTCTTGCAGTTTCTCTGCATTTTTTTTTAAAGTCTCTCTAAATTTGATACAGGTTTTTAAGTTTATTCACACAATTTAGCAACGATTTGGTGGGAACGCGTGCCTTTTCCCAAAAGATGATGCATTCCCGAATAGCGATATTTGCACTTTCACTGATGGTTAAATTTACTTCTCGAATGTTATAAAACAAAACCGACAGAACTTGTCTGTTAGAGGGAAGTTTCAAGCCCGTAGTTTGTTGTTTTACGACTCCTATTAAAAATATCCCTTTTTTCAAACTTTGCAGTTCCACTGCCATGTTTCGTTCCCTATGGACCGCTCGCTGACCGGAATGTATTCGTACTGACATGTTTGACGGTTTGCAAATTACTACGGATAAGCCCCCCTCCCCCCAACATATGTTTTTCTGTTTTCATTTGTTTTCTGTGCACTATTTACAGCTGTTTTGAGCTTTGCAAAGTATCGCGTCGCCAGCATTCGCTTGCTTATATGAATACACGTGCTATTTACACGTTTAGGCCTTTAGGCGCAAGTCAGCACGGGTTACCGTGCTTCAAATTGCATGAAACTTTTTTTCCAACGGTTTTGATATAAAAGGAAAAAAATAAGAGGGTATGCGTTTAAAAAAAACGACTTTCAATTTTTTGGGACACCCTAGTTTTCACGTTCATGAAATATGCTTTGCAAAATTTAATTCATTGTTATGAGAAGCATTCGAAAAAAATATAGTAAAACAGCTTCCTCCCCATGCAGCTTTCAAGCACATTCTTCGGTTTGAACTTTCAAGTGATTTTTTGATTTTAGTCTTTGTACTAAAAGAATGTTCCTGGAAACACACAATCTAATTAATGGAAATTTCATGTTCAAAACATAAGGAAAAAAACTATAATTCTTTTTAATTAGAAAGTTAGGAAACATATCATGACGTATGAATAAAACGAGAAATAGTTTTATTCCTACGTCTACATAAAATCTATAGAGAACCATATGTAACAAATTGGTATCGGGGAATTAAAAAATGTCCGTATAAGAGGGGTGTCCCCACTTGAGGGGTTTCCGTTAGGAGGGGTTTTACTGTACTTTGCATCTCTTATATCTATGGTATGAAGCAACAAGCACCAACACCAAAAATATTAATTTTGCAACAAGTGGTCAAAATTTTTCTTCAACTATAGAACAATTGGCACTAAAATTAGTTCCAGGCTAATAGACGGTTCAGTAGTTGTATTATGTTTCTGACGATTATTGATTTTGTGTAAAACACTTGTTTCTTCATTTTATACTTGTTCACAATAAAATTTTATAACTTAGATGATTTTGCACAATATTATGAAATTTGGCAACTCAAATAAGTATATTTTGAACCTTTTTTTGTGAACTCTCCGATACCGGTATCAGTACCGGTACCGCGTTTTAAAAATACCGAATACCGGTATTGCATTTTCGGTCAGGTACTGCAATAACTAGGTACGCGTCATCTTTCTCCTCTCAAAATATCTTACCAACTCTAAATCAAGAGATCGAATGACGGCATGTTTCATTTCTCACGCTCCATATACCACATGCTTTGTTGAATCATAACATTCGATAAATATACTTATTTCGTTTGAATGAGTTAGCTGTAAATTTTGATTAAATTGATGTAAAAAATAAAAATAAAAGTAACCATATGATAGTGTGTAATAATCCTGAAATAAAATGCATTATCCTTATTGTGCTATGCCATGCTGCGTTACGCGATGCGTTTTTTGAGCACACCATTATTTATAGATGTCAACACATTTTAGTCAAGACCGTTCTCAGCGGTCTTCTATGATGTATGGAAGTCAACAGGTGTACGGAATTCAACACTCAAATACTATTAACATCCTCTCGTATAAGAAGAAAAATGTTTAAATTGAGGAAAATCATCTAAAAAATAATCGTTCTTGAAGATCAATTTGAAAAAATACTTCATACGCTTGTTTCGAAGTTACAAGGAAGAAAAAAGTCACAAAAGAGCTCATTAATTACTTCTGATAAGTGCAATAAACATTTTTTGCATTGAAAACTGAGTTCCTTATAACACGTTTAATACAAGGAATTAATAGGGGAGACTGGGGATACTTGATCCTCACTTTAGTTTTCAATTTTTTCTCTGCTGCAAATTATCATTTTTTTTAAAAAAAAGTACGTGAGAAAAGGTAATTTTTGCCTCTTTTTCAGTTGAAATTAAACAGATAGTTTTGGTAAAATAATATTTTTCACTAATTTCATAAAGGGATTATGTATCCCCACATCAAGGGATACATGATCCCTTAATGAGGGATACTTGATCCCACAAAGAAAATACATATACTTTTCATTAGATCAGCAATTTACTTATGGGTTATAGTTTTCTAGATAATACTTCTAAAAAATAACGCTATTTTTAATTTTCTTTAATAGATTGTAATAATGTGAACAAAAACAACATTGTTTAAAATTCGACTAGGACATTTGTAAAAAATGTATACAACTTATGATGCCTTTGATCATTTACTTATTCTCCAATACATTTGTGAACACACTTGCAATATATATTTTATAAATAAAACTAAAAAAAAATTTTAAGTAGCGTAGTGAAGCTAAAATTAAAGCAAATAAAAAAATAGGTGGACTAGCACAAAAATTAACTTATTTGGTACTTGTTTTGCAAAAATAAAATTAAGAGTTTTATCAGTTGAATTAATTTTAAAAAACAGGGAAGAAAAATGTAAATATTGGTGTACTTATAAAAAAGAAAAGAAAGCCTAGCAAATGTTTTCAAAACCTGAAAAGTTAAATGCAAACAATTCGTTCGTTGAAGTTTTTAAAGTTCCGCTGAATCCAACTCGATGTGTGCAACTAAACACATTTTGTCAATTTTTCAAGAAAAATATATTAATTAAGCATACTACCTTTCGCTTTAAAAAGCTTATTTCAAACTCTAAAAATCCAACTTTGCATTCTATCTGGTAATGGGTCTACATAATGGGCAACTCACTTTTTTGTTGTATATCTAACTATAGCATAATCATTTTTTCATTCCAACAAGGATTTGACATCTTTTTCAAATTGTTCAAGCTCATTTGGCTGATCAAAACATAATTTATCAAGTGTCATGTGGGTTACAAGTGCTATCTATGATCTTAATTGTTTAGCATATTTTCTGCAGTGATTGCTTAAATATATCACTCATACTGTGATAAATTTTATTATGTTAACATAGTTTTGAATGTTTAAAGTTAATGTCAACTAAGTAAACAACAGTTATATTGTTTTCATTGTGTTTATATTGTCATATGGATACTTGATCCCTGGGATCATGTATCCCTCTAAACGAAGGGATCAAGTATCCCTAATATGCGATCTTTACAAACATACTTGTTCTATCATTAACAATAAGTGGCAATTAACTAAAAACATGTCTCAGTTATTAAAGACTGTCTATACTTTAACATTACACTTGGATATATGTTTTTTAAAGTTGTATATAATGGATAATGTAAACTTCAGAATGCTTCAATAAAAAAAGTTTCCCTTGCCACACTCAGGCAATCATTTCTTGAGCTAAAACAAAATGGCTGAAAAAAAAAACGAAGTGTTTGCCAGTTTTTTATGTATAAGTATACCTTTAACATAATTGTCAGGTTTCAAATCTCTACTTTATGGTTTTGGTACATTTTTGGCTGTGGGATCATGTATCCCTAGGGATCAAGTATCCCAAGTTTCCCCTACTCTTAAATACTTTTGTGCAGCATTTTTGGAAGGTTTGTACTATATTGACGTTTATTTATTTTTTCTTTTTTCCCCTCACATATCCGTAAAAACAATGCTTTTTATTTACACCGTTATTCAGTAATATGCTATTTAGATTTAGCGTTTTTAACTATCAAATAAACAAACAAAATAAATTAATCAAAAAAACAAAAATGTATCTTTTTTTTTTTTTTTTTGAACATAAGAGTTTATTTATTTGTCGTAAGGGATACCCATGCAGATTAAAAATTCCTATACAAATCGAAAATGCAAAGATATTATGGACTTCCGAAGAACTTTTTAATGAAACTGCTTTAGATATGAATTGGTATAATATATACATTTTACTTTCCGTTCACAGATTATTTTTATTCATGACTTAAATAAAACCACGAAGACATGAACTCTGAAGAGGTTTTTTAATTCCACAAATCAATTTAAGGAATTAGACCTGTTCAAATTTAGACGGTATAAAACCTTAAAATTCACCTATTATGAAACTTATAAAATGAAAATTGAATAATGCATTCAAATTTCCGATTTCATTAGTAGCACTCATTACGTAATCCAGACTGATTACGTTTTCAGTTTAATTTAACTCTAATACAATGAAGCAGAATTAGCTAATGAGTCGCTGCAATCTCGTAATTGATTATGCAATGCAGGTTTTAAAAAAAAAAAATAAATTAGAGAATCTTAATCAATGTTCATAACTGCTTTCAAACAAGATACAATAATAAAGTGCTCGTCTGAAGCGTTATTTGCGAAATTTGTATAATTGACTCAATGTTTTCCCATTTTGGGGGGAAAGGGGTCTTTAAAACGAATATTTCTGGAAAAAACCATCGAAACAGCGCGTTTTTTTTTAAATCCAATTAGGAGATTAAAATTAAAAGTTATATGATTAAAGTGTTCTAAGTACTAACGGAAACTTGTAAAAAAGTGCAGCAAAGCGAATGTTGTATGTCGTAGTGTTTCTGGTACCCGACTTAACCTAATGAAACACATATTTTACTTTTCATTTTAATAAATTAGTTACCAATGTGTCCTTCGGAAACTAATAGCAGCCACGATAACTATATTTATAAAGTAAATAGAAAATACACATTTTGAAAATCAGCGTCAAAAATTTTTGCGAAATCACTTTTTGCAATTCGTAGAAAATTAATTACTTATAAACCTGTATACAAAGAGTTACTAGGTGCATGAGCAATTCATATAAATCAAATTGGCATTGTTTTACATTTAATCTCAAATCGATATTAATTATAATTTATTTTTCATCGAATATTCTACCAAACATTCAATGAAATTCGTCTTCATTGAACTTCATTTGCAGGAAATTCAAAATTTAACTTCGGTGTTCCTTGTAACGATAAAACATGTGTCTGCAGCAAATCTGCAATTTTGCGGAATTAAACGTTATTTCTTACTTTATTGTGCTTTTATTGTTGACTTTCTTCCAGTTTCTGGGTTTCTTTTTCTTATTTCCCCTTTTTATTTGTTCGCAAAACAGTGTATCTGCGGTAGCTGAGGTGATCCTGGTTTATTTATAGTAAATGAGACTAAGATTTCACATAACATTTAGCTGTCCAATACAACTTTATGACCATATGGGTATCTGCAGTTTTCAGTAAATTTATGCAACCTTAACGCTTCGTCTTTTGAAACCTTTAACAAATAAAGGTTTAATAATTCAACCCTGTGTTTCCTAAAATGCTGAGTGCTAATTAGAAAGATATAACTGACATTTCATCAGTCTCTTTTTTTTTTCTAAAGCAGTCATAATTTAATAACCTAGACTTAATGCGACCTTACATCCTACACTGTTTAAAATACAGGATGCATTCGGCACCTTTCAAGGGAGAAACGCTTGTTCACCAGCGGCACCTAATACGGAGCCGAAATTGCACCTCTAAATAGGGTGAAAAACAGGCACCTTTTAAAAAATATACAGCCGGAGTGAAAAAAAGGAACCTTTGGAGAGAGAAATGGCACCCTTACTATAGATCCTCCTCCCCCTCCCCCGCATTGTGTGCGTTTTTGAATACAGTTGTGTTTTTTTTTTTTTAAGTTTCGTTTTGATTTATGATATTCTACGTTTTGGACATTTTTCACATTGAACTCGATACTGGAAATGATTAAAACATGTAATTACAGCATTTGATCATATTTCAGAGTTTTCAACATAGTTAAAAAGTGCTCATTGCTCTAACTCAGTGTCTCTCAACCTCTTTTGACCCACGGGCGCGGTAAAAGCAAATGAAAAACTTTGCGGACCAGTGAAATCTTTATCGTTTTCTTAAAAATTCATAAAATAAATAATATTAATAACTCTGGGGCCGTTAAAAACATGTGAAAAATTCAGAGTTCTGATGAGTTTTTTTTTTTTTTTTTTTACAAAAAGTAATGTTAAGAATTAATAAAACAATAAATATCTACCCCTTTACTTGGTATCAAAGATCTGTCATAAATCGTTATAATTTAAAGATGAGTAATTATTTAAATAATGTGAGAAATTATACATTTACTAAAACATGACGCATTCCGAAAATGAAGCATAGCTGTACTAATGGATTATTTAGATGAAGAGCCGAAAAAATTCAGGGATATTACAGTTACGGAGAAACAAAATCGTTTCATAAACGTTAATCAAGAGTAACAAAATAAAATGCACATGAAGTTTTTCGACAGTTAAAAAACCAAAAGAAATTTCTAACGCTGTCGAGACATTAACCGCTAACAGGAAATGATTCTAACACTTGAATGAAAAAGCAAAAAAAAAAGAGCTAGACTGAGAGAGATTTTTTTTTCGCTAGCTTTCTGTTATAATCTACGAAGCACAAGAATCATTTTTATTAAGATTCTCACTTGTTGATTAATGATAATCTTATAGCAGGTGTTTTTTTTTTTTTGGTGATTAATAAAAGCTGCGGTAAGCAATCCACACGCTTCTAAATGAGTCAATCCGACAGCCTTAACTTTGACGTACATTTCAATGTGCAAAAAAGTCTTAGTGTCCTTTACATACTTGCTTCACTTGTCTGTTGTCATTTTAGTTATTCTTACATTTTAAAAACTGATGTTTTTACGACAAAATGCTATGATCTGAACATACCTTCTGCCGAGTAAGGCGAAATAGAATCATCAGATACCAAGTGACGAAGGAGGAGTCAAGTGCCTTCTCGTGGAAAACGGACACTATTTTGATTATCGGTATTCTTGATGTTTTTCACCGGAGTGCGAGTCAAACGAGCAGGGAAATTTTCACGGTAAGCTCCTGATTCCTGAGTAGTTGGTGAAAATGTTGCAACTATGCCAAATGTCGGGATTTAGTTTAGGCATTTTTCAGAAAACATTTCAAAACCTTTGGTTCGACGAAGGAATATCCACTCCAATGCAGTCAAACCACTGTAAGTGGACTACTTGCAGAGTAGAAATTAAGTGGTCAAATTAAAGAGAGAGAAAAAAATATGTGTCTTTTTCATTTATTACAACACGGATCCATTTTCTAGGCAGCTAAAATACATCAAATCTTTTCAATTTTTGACTTTACTTTAAAAAAGTAATTGCATATTTTATCTGAAACATCTTGAAAGATTATTTGCTAGAATGACCTGTATAGAAATTTAAAATTAAAGCAATTTGTTCATAACAATTACTGTGTGACACATTTTTTTCTAACATTAATACCTTATTTCTGTATCGATTTATTTATTCAATTGTAACCAAAATTGTCCAATGATATGGGTGTCTAACGCGTCACGTTTATAAGTTATATTTTTTATGTATATTATTTTCATGTACTCTCGTTTAAAGAAATTCTACACATTAATTTCAGTAGTCAGAAGTATGTAGCAACCTAAGAGCCTATTCACATGTTATGATTTCACTGCGTTAGAATTATCAATTGTTACAACTAACAAACGTTTGTGAAATATTGAGCGATTTACGAAAGCTAATTCACGTTCATTTCAACGAAGCGATTTCGAATGTCGCGTGCTAACGCAGTGAAATCACTTCTCAAAAGTCTTCAAGCAAAATTTTGAAGATAGTTTGGTTTTTCACTAGCACGCTTTAGCTCTTCCCATCGATGGATCTAATGCAGCGAAATAGCATCGCAAAGGCGGCTTGTAAACATGCCGTAGTAGCATACAGTGAAAATAGTCTTCAATACTTATTGTTAAAAAACTGAATTAAAAGTTGTTGATACATTGCTTGGAATATAGAGAGGGTTTACATAATAATGTCATTTTCTTTGCTCATGGGACAGTAGGGACACCAAAAAGCCACTAAAAAGTAAAATATTGGCCAAATATTGTTTGTGGTTAATCAAATGCCAAATATGAACTACTTACTAATCAAGAAAGTTATTCTTCCAGATTCCAAAATTTTTATCATGGAGATATGATAAAAGTAATAATGGAATTCTGTATTTGAGGGAGGGGGAAGTGAATTTTCCAAATTGAGTGATGATATCTTAAAAGGAGGAGTTCTTTTTCGGTCCACAAAGAAGAAAACTTAAGATGAGCAATGAATTCAATGAAAATCTTACGGGGAAAGACATATTGTCTTGCTTATCTTAATTCTAGAAATTTTGGGTAATCATAAAAATGAGAATGCTGAAGCTAGTGAAAGACTCGTCGCAAAAACACAAAACGAGGTGGGGCAGTGCATCTTTATAAATACACTAGCAGTACCCGCACGGCGATGCTCGTGCTAAGAATTTAAAGGAAGTCCGTTGAATAAAAAAATCAAAGATTTCTTCGATCCCCTCTGATGTGAAATGATCATTTTTCCTCAACTATCCATATCACGTTTTCAAAAATCTAATAGAATCTCTTTGGAATTTGAAACTATTCGCCAAAACAAATAAAAAGATTAACATTAGCTTTAAAACTCAAAATAATCCTTAAACTGTATACTTCATCGCTTAACGCGCCAAGCAACCACGCTACCGGCTACCGTAACCCTGCCCTTTAGCGAGTGAAGTGGTTTTTTTTCTGCAATTTAAAATGTTCTCTTAATAAAAAATACGAAATAAAAACGTTATAAAGAACAATCAGAATGAAATAGTACGACAAATGAAATTATTTACTTAGATAAGTAACTATCTTCAACTATAAGAATAAAAACAAACGTTGTAGAGATAAGGAAAACAAAAACCCTGCAGAAAAATTCTACAAAACCAAATTATGTACCGGAATATCGAAACCCCCCCAGAAAAACCCGCATTTAAAAATCAGTTCGCTGACCACAACAATCCCACAATATCGTAGCTATCGACACTGTCGGGCAGCGCCCTTTTGAGTTACCTTTCCCTGTCATCTATTAGGTATTCATAGAACTAAACGTACCCCGCTATCTATTAGGAATTCATAAAACAAAACATTTAAATAAACATTTAATTTGCAATAACAAATATTTCGGGAACACGGTCGAAAGGGAAAAGAAGTATCCGATGTTCGTCTCCTGGTTCTAAGCTACCTCGTCACTAATTTTCAGCCAAATCAGTTCAGCCGTTTTTGAGTTCCATTCAGCCGTTCTTAAGTTCGGTTCAGCCATTCTTGAGTTATATATAGTTAAATTAACACGACTTTGTTTTATATACTATACTATATGTCTTGTATTCCCATTTCGTCGCATCCTAATATTGCAATAATAAGTGAAGAACAAGCTGAAAGTTTTCACCAGGATACTAAACGGATAAGAAAATGTTGCAGTTGACGATGGATTGCCAAAATGTTGGCGGATTACTGTTGGTATGCAATTCAAGAGGATTTTACAATTCACAAAAGGAAATTTCTTTTTGCCATCTTCTTTCATAAAGCGCAGCTCAATTGTCTATTGAAAACTTAATCTTGCTCTATTTTTGTTTACAATATGTACAATTTATAGAACATTACTTTATCTCTATTAGAATTCAAAATACAGATTAATAAACATGTTCAGATTTGAATTGAATTTCTCAGTTTTTATGCATTTTTGGAATTCTATCAAACTTTAAAACGCCACGTGTTGCAATAATTTAGTTTATTTATATTTGTTTTGAGCAGGCTCAAATGATATGAATCAGCTATTTAACTCAATGTTTTAAAACAAAAATTGAGTTTTTCCCCACAATGTTTTTGCAATGACAATTATTATACATATCCCACATCAATTGTGAAAAGTTACTTATTTTTCCAAAAATACATAAACATTCAATAATATCTTAAATTTTTTATTTATTTTTTGAGTATTTACCGTGAAAATCTATTCGTCAAATTAATAATTTGTTATTGTCGTTTGGCGCATCTTCTTCAACTTATGATCTCCAAATGTCTTTCAATCAAAAAAAAGATATTCAGCGATACCCCCTCCCCTTTTCTTTTCTTTTCTTTTTTTTTTTTTTTTTTGTAAATGGCAGCTTAGTAGATACAATACTCACTAAAAAGCTTCACCAAAACCTAAATATTCTGCAAAAGTGAAAATAATCTTTCAATTTTTTCTTCTTTATCCTCTACACCATTTTTTCGGGTCTTTTGTATCTCGAAGTTGCTTTAGCATTGGGATGATATCTGTAGGTATTTCTTCTGTACTTTCTTTATGATCAATAACATTATTGTTGAATGTTGAACAAGAAAAATGTTACTTCCTCGACCATGAGTAGTTGAATATTTAAGGGGACTCAGTACCCCCTATACCGTCAATGTTAATTTAAACAGGTTCATGTACCTTTTTATGAAAATCTATTAAAGATACAATTATGAAAATTTTTCTGTACCTTAAGTAGACTCTTTTCTCTATACTGAAGTAAAATTTTACAGAAAAGAAGCTTAATTAAAAAAAAATTAATGCGTAAGCCACTTTTTCTTTTTTTCAAAAAATGCCATTTTGCAACACGAAATCAGCTTTATAAAATATTTTTGGAATAAGAGAAAAATTTTACTTTAGTATATGCAATTAGATGCTTGGAACAGGTGGTAAAAATTTCAAAGCCTAACACAATTAAGTTTATGAGCAAATGGAATATTTACTTGCAAAAATACCATTTCTAGATATTGCAATTTAAAGGGGAAAATTTACCTTATCAACATATGTTTACATTTTTTTAAAGCTTATTTTAATTTATTTCTAATATGAACTCGATCAAGAAATTTGCATCATTAAAAAGGTATTGAAATGGAGTTTCAAAATATATAAAAATCAAGAAATCAAATTTTTGAAAGTATCTAGGGTAACTGACTCCCCTAATAGTGAAGTCGGAATATGATCCCTCAATTCAAACTCAACAGTTTTTTTTTTCTTTTGTAGATGCTGCTTCTACAGCCTTAAACCCTGCTTTATAGAACAATTCAGAAATAATTAATGACGGAAATTTTTTATATGTATCATTTTGCTAACTACCAAACGGCACGACTTTGAAGGTCACGGATCTGGACTAAATTCTGGATATAGGTCAATTCGCGGTAGATATGAACCCAAGTAAAACGGTTTGACTGCATAGGACCTAGTTTGGCCGCAATGGACGTCCAAGTTGCTAGTTTAGCTCCAGAGATGCAATGGTTTTTCCATTGAAATTATTTTTTTTTTAAATTTTCTTGCTATTACATTGCAGTATCACCCAACTGCAATTCAATACAAACCTAATACACAATATTAAATAAATTCCGCCGCCCCTACATTGGACTAATAAGAGACGTGAAAGATGTTAGGAAAGAAAATATTGTGCCGAAGCTTCAAAATTCTAGGCAAACACGATTGCAGTTCTGGAGCCAAACATGCAATTTAGACCCTCCTTGCAGCCGAACTAAAGTATATGCACTCAAACTATTTTAGCAGGGCACATAGGGTAGTCCGACCAGTGAATGAACAGCTAAGCACAATTTCATTTTTTAAAAATCCTAGTAATTTTAAGTTCTATACTATACAGATCGTGATAGTTAAAAAATTTTAATTAACCTATGTAAATATCTCTAAAAAATCGCGGGAACTTAAATGGTACCGCTTCCGACTTTTTTAGGTGTTTAAAGAAAAAATGGCACAACGACCCAGTGAATGAACACCTCGAACCAGTAAATGAACACATTGGTCCAGTGAATGAACATGATAAATATTGAATCAAAAAGAAACTAAGTCTCTTTGAGATCTATCTATCGATCTATCTATCTATATAACTATCTATATCTATTTATCTATCGATCTATCTACTTATCTGTATCTAGCTATCTATATATTTATCTATCTATCTATCTATCTATCTATATATCTATCTATCTATCTATATGCTTATCTATCGATCTATCTATCTACTAATCTATCTATCTATCTATCTATTTATATATCTTATCTATATATCTACTTATCTATATATTTATCTATCTATCTATCTACCTACCTATTCTATCTCTATATTTATGTACCTATATATCTATTTACCTCTTATTGTGTATATATCTATCTCTATATCTTCCTCTACCTATTTATCTATCTGTTTATATAGAAACATACATATCTATTCTCTCTCTTTGTATATATATTTCTATTTCTCTATCTCTCTATCTACCTGTCTATCTATCAAGAGAGATAAAGATATGGAAAGATAGATGTAGGTAGGTAGGTTAATATACAGATAGAGATATAGATAGATAAAAGATAAAACTCAGTAAAAAGGGCATTGTTTGCAAAGAAAAAAATAAAGAAATTATAAAATATAAAACAAAATACATAAATAAATAAGCATATAAAACTATCTGCATTACAAAAAAGTACGAAAATGAAAATATCCCAAAGAAACTTCAAATTTCTTTTTAAATCAAAAGAAATTTTGCCATTGTTCATTCACTGGGTTTTCGCAATTTTTCGTACCCAGTGACGGAACAAGCCTCTACCTGAAAATCTACGCATTCTGCATTGTGTGACGTAGTGAGTCACAGAAGTAGCGTTGAAAAAAAATTCAGCTTTCAATTTAACGCCAGTCACACCACGAACAAAAAAGGACTAAACCCCTTTTAAAATGGAACAAATAAAAATTTTATTTACAGAGAAAAAAAAAACGATTAATCATGACAGATGGGGTTACAATTTTCTCATGGCAAACGCAGTTGCCTCGTGGTGATCACAAAAAAAAATCACGGTTCCACATATGAAACCGGAGAATGCCTATGGGCACCTATTTTCAGTGAAGTCCAAGAGCAATCTGCCCTCCCAAAGTTCAGACGAAAAAATCCTCGTGAAGGCAAGGGGCTTGTCAGTTAAGCCCCCTAAAAATTTCCCATTGGTGGGAACATGTTGACGAGCACCGCAACGTAGTGGTTCCGTCGAGAACTTCCAGCCCGGATTCGCTGGTTGATCCGGCGCCTCATTAACATGAGGAACACCTCCACGTCTGCAGGTTTGCGGCAAGACAAAAGGGATCACCGGCCAGGCTTGACAGCAGACTCGACACACTCAAGTTTGAAACTGTCCAAAGTGTCGCCAGCTAGTCGAGTCCATTCTTCAGTGCGGGAATCCAACCCAGACACAAAGGGTAGTAGAAGAATAGCTGTCCGTCAGTTCCACAAAGTTCGGTCGGACATCCCCGTCGCACAATGGACGCGCGACATCAAAAAGGGCACAGGACTGAAGATGCCACAGCTCCTCCCCCCTTGAGAGAAAAATTTGCATGTGCAACCACATCAAATTTAGGAAGACGCGGGTGTCCAATGGTCAGAGAACTCGACTCCCGAAAAGACAGCTACAAATTCGAAAAACAAACCCAATTAAAGAGTACAGACATCCGACGCGTGAACCAACCTTAGGTTTTCAAGTCTGCCAACTCTTTCAACTTAAGTTCGTCAAAGACAAAATTTTACAAGCATAACCTGCGTCACTTAATTCAGTTTGGAAGTGCATCATATTCCTTAATGATTTTTCTGACGTCCAAAACTTTAAAATTTCAGTAGCTTACAGAAAAATTAAGTGATCTAAAAGTTTTCACATATGTTACCCACAAAACAAAAATTTAACCCAAAATAAATTTCAATTTTATTTGACGACCAAAAAATAAAAAAATAAAAAAAAACGATAAAAATACCAATTTCCAAAAAAAAAAAAAAAAAAAAAAAATGCGATGTATGGCAATTAAAAACCCACATAGTCTGTTAAATACCGCGATTATTTACAAATAGCCTCGGGGATTGTTATGGGTCCCGTCTACTAAGGCCGTCCGCGTTTCCCGGCTTATGCTCGATTTCAAAATTGTACTGCTGCAAACACAATGCCCAACGAGTAAGCCTAGCATTAGTTCCCATCCTTTCCCTCAGAAAAGTGAGGGGGTTATGATCGGTTTGGATTTTAAATTTTTGGCCATTTAAATAGTGATCAAGTTTTTTCAATCCAAAAATTACAGCGGCTAACTCTTTTTCAACAACGCTATAGTTTTTTTCGGCTCTAGAAAACTTTTTACTGAGGTAAACAACAGGGTGTTCTTCCCCGTCAGAGATCTGAGCTAAAACTATCCCCATCCCATTGTCACTTGCGTCAGTTTGAAGGACGAATTCTTTAGAGAAATCAGGTGCAAACAGAACGGGGCTTTTCAACAAACTTCCCTTTAGAATTTGGAACGCCTCCTCACATTCCTCTGTCCAAACTACCTTTTCTTTCCTAATCCGCCCTTTCAACGCACTCGTTAGGGGGGCTGCTATCTTGGAGTAGTTAGGGATATACCTGCTGTAATATCCTACCAGTCCGAGGAACGATCGCACCTGTGTTTTGTTAGTGGGGGTGGGAAAATCTTGCACGGCTTTCACCTTCGCTTCGCTAGGAGATCTTTTCCCCGAACCGACGTCGTGACCCAAAAATTTTATCCAATCTTTCGCGAACCGACACTTAGATGGCTTAACCGTTAGCTCAGCCCTGCCTAACCTTTCCAACACCGTGCTTACATCCGTCATATGCTGCTCCCACGTCGGTGAATAGATGGCTATGTCATCAATGTACGCTGCTGTGCAATACTCTAGACCGTCCAACACTTGAGATAAAAGCTTGACAAAATAAAATGGTCCATTCAAAAGCCCGAACATCATTTTTTTCGGCCGGTATGTACCAAAAGGAGTGACAAAAGCAGCGTACCTATTTGCCCTTTCTGTCAGCGGAATTTGAAAATACCCCTTGGTCAAATCCATTAGCGTGATGTATGGAGGAGCACTCACGCGCTCAACCACCTCCTCAATATTTGGTAATGGGAAAAATTCTGTGCGAGTAATCTTGTTCAATTTTCGATAGTCAACACAAGGTCGGGGATCTTTTCCAGGTACCTCCACCAAAATTAGGGGACTGGTATAATCTGACTGCCCGATTTCCACAATTCCCAGATCTAGAAGTCTTTTTATTTCCTCGCGCAATATTTCCGTTTGCCGCGGAGACATTCTATAAGCTCGCGATCTCACGGGGTCGGCGCTGGTCAGCTCAATGTCCATAGTGACAAATTTAGTACTCCCAGGCTCCGATGAAAACACCCTTCTATGTTTCTGAAGCACTCTTCCTAGTTGGTCTATTTGTTCTTCGGTTGCTCGCTTCTCTAAATTGCTCGCCCGAAGCATCTCTTGGAGATCAAAATGGGTAGGGTCTGGCAAGGGATAAGGGATTTCCGCCTCTTGTTCCACATCTTCTACTTCCTCCTCCATTATTAAATTTACTCGCTCGGGGCGCTTATGATATGGTTTTAGTAAATTCACATGATAAATGGTGCCTTTATATGTCCCTTTTGTGAACAAATATAACAAATAATTTCCTTTCTTTTTTCGAAATTGCTGTTTTTTTCCCATTTGGAGGGCTCTTTCTTATTAGCACTTTCCGATTTAGTATTGCTAGTTTTTGCCGGATCATTTCCTCCTTTCACCCATTTTTCTTTTTTGTGTGTTTTGGGGTCGTTTTGTTTTCCCTCCGATTTTTTGAAAGTACGCCGAAGGCTCTCGTAGTGATCTAACCTTTCAGCGAGGTCTCACGCCTTACGGAATTCTTCCCAGGAGTCCAAAAAGTGTTCCCTCACCTCAGCAGGGGTTCTCTTTTTTAACTGCTCCGTGAGCAATAACTCCTTTAACTCCTCGAATGTATTTACCTCCGCGGTTTCTAGCCAATTGTCTAGATAGCTTCTTAATTCGAAGGTGAGACCTGCCCAGGAGGAACCAAACTTCCGATTATGTTCTTCAAACCTAATCCGCAATTCCACAGAATTTAGTTTGAACCTCTTCATTAACAGGCGCTTCATGTGAGGAAAATCGTCGCTTTTCTCAAGGGGTTCCTTCACAATTAGCTCTGCTACTTCCGGGGGCAACAAAGGAATAAGCTGGGAAACCCACCTCTCTTCCTTTATCTCCTCTTTCTTAGCCTGTCTCTCAAAAATTTCAAAAAATAACGAGACATCTAATTGCTTCGGGTCAAATTTTGGAACCAGATGCTTTAAATTTGATCTCCTAGAAGTATCTGTACTCGCTGACCCATTTGAACTCAAGCTAACCGTTTCTGCTGCGGTAGTTAGTTTCAGTTTATCTAGTTCAAATTGTCTTTCTTTGACTCTTTCCCGACATTCTCTCTCTAGTTTTTCTTTTTCCCGCTCTCTCTCCCTTTCTAGGTTTTCTCTTTCCCGCTCTCTCTCCCTTTCTATCTCTTCTTTCAAAAGTCTCCAAGTCGATTTTGCAAATTCTTCATCATAATCTGTAGCCCCTACAATCGCTTTAACTATGTATACCGACGTGTATCTGAGTCAGACGTTTCCACGCCAAACTCCGAGGCTATCTTTCTCAGATTATCTTTTTCGATTTCAAAAAGAAAAGAACCCATTTTGCACAAATAGATTTTTAGAGCGTTCCCCTTTTATTTTTATGCAAAACCCTAATTATTACATGCAAAATCCAACAATTCACAATAACAGCATGCACATAAATATCATTCTACAGCTCTATTTCACTAGATTTAATTAACTTGAAATCTATATCATCAAAATAAATCATTAATTTATATGACTTTCCTTTCCAAACTGAATATCAAAGATCTGCAAAACAATTTTTTTGCAGTCACTCACAGAATAATTCTCACAAGAAATCTTTAGTCAAATTCTATTTTCGAAAACATTGAAAATTTTTACAAACATTAAAACCTTAATTTTTCCACCTTATACACAGTTTAAATTCTCTCTCAAAAAAAAAACCACAAAAGCTGCCTCATCGGTAACCAAGAAACAAAGACCGGACTCACCCTTTTCTGCGTCTTTTTCTATCATCAGTAATCCAGTAGGGGGAAAGGCACACACAAAATAACTTAGTTTCGATCAGCTCTTGGACTACTTTAGGTAAAAATAACCTTACGTTTTGAAGAGAATTATATTTCAAAAATACAATAAAAAAATAGAAAGACCAAAGTAACATGGGTCTGTTTCAATCTCTCTGAAACATGATCCCACCGCTGCCACCAAATTAGCTGTGACGTAGTGAGTCACAGAAGTAGCGTTGAAAAAAATTCAGCTTTCAATTTAACGCCAGTCACACCACGAACAAAAAAGGACTAAACCCCTTTTAAAATGGAACAAATAAAAATTTTATTTACAGAGAAAAAAAAAAAAACGATTAATCATGACAGATGGGGTTACAATTTTCTCATGGCAAACGCAGTTGCCTCGTGGTGATCACAAAAAAAATCACGGTTCCACATATGAAACCGGAGAATGCCTATGGGCACCTATTTTCAGTGAAGTCCAAGAGGAATCTGCCCTCCCAAAGTTCAGACGAAAAAATCCTCGTGAAGGCAAGGGGCTTGTCAGTTAAGCCCCCTAAAAATTTCCCATTGGTGGGAACATGTTGACGAGCACCGCAACGTAGTGGTTCCGTCGAGAACTTCCAGCCCGGATTCGCTGGTTGATCCGGCGCCTCATTAACATGAGGATACACCTCCACGTCTGCAGGTTTGCGGCAAGACAAAAGGGATCACCGGCCAGGCTTGACAGCAGACTCGACACACTCAAGTTTGAAACTGTCCAAAGTGTCGCCAGCTAGTCGGGTCCATTCTTCAGTGCGGGAATCCAACCCAGACACAAAGGGTAGTAGAAGAATAGCTGTCCGTCAGTTCCACAAAGTTCGGTCGGGCATCCCCGTCGCACAATGGACGCGCGACATCAAAAAGGGCACAGGACTGAAGATGCCACAATTGACTGAAACAATTTAAATCCATAGCCTAAATTTGTATATTTAATTTTTCTTTTGTAGAGTTAAAAAATAAAATTTATCGATAAAAATAATATAAATCAAAATAATTGCTAGCACGAAACCAGCTTTATTATTTTGAAAGAGAGAAAAAACGATTCAGGGCAGTAAAAATTTCAAATTTTTTCCAGGAAAAAAAATACGTATCCAAATTAACAAACCAGGTGTCGGATAGCTTAGAATATCAATAAAAAACGCTTTCGTAGTGAATTTATTTAGAAAAAAAAAATTGGAAGCTTTTTTTTTTTTTTTTTTTTAAACTAGCCGCCTGCGGCGACCAGCTGGTTCGCCTTCTTACGCCATTCACCTTTCTATGCAAGCAGCCACCTACGGCGGCTGTTTGGCTAACTTGTCATTTACCATTTTAATTCAAGTTTGCCGGTTTTGGCGGCTGTTTAAATAAATTTGGCAGCAGTATTAATCAATCCATCTCTATCTTGTTTTTGCCATTCACATTTTTACGCCAAGATTGACGCCTTCGGCGGCTATCTACTTTACGATTTATCTCTAAAATTTCTTATCCATCTCTATTTATTTTAACCTCCCAGCTAATTTCCTAATAAAAATAAAGATCACTCAAAAAAAAAAACGCTTTTTTTATTTAAGTAGAGCAAAAAAAAAAAGTTATCTCCAAAATTCCCCGTGCCAAAAGTAACAAAGTAAAGTAAGTGACAAAGAAAAAAAAATCTCGCTGTTTTTAGTGACTTAAATGCACACAACTTTGAAATGTAACGTAATATAGATACAACAAAACGCCCAGATTGGAGGGGGGGGGGAGAATGAAAAAAGAAATAAATGCAATCCCTAAATAAAACAAAAAAAAAAAGGAAAGAAAAAAAGCAAGCGCTGCCGGAAAAACACGTGATCATCACGTCATAAAGTTAGAAGTAAGCTATATAGTAAAAAAAAAAGAAGATTAACATTGTTTGCGATTAAGATTACGTCGTAAATATCGAATCGAAATCCAAGTAGTGACGTCAGAGCCATAGAAGATTGAAGAACGCTTTTTTCGACTGATGCGTGGAAAGACATGATGTGTTCAGCATTAAAAAAATTGTAAAAAAAAAAAAAATTTTGCGTATTTTTAAGAAATTTTTTCTTTTGAAGAGGGCGAAATGTTTTTACTATTACCAACTTGAATTTTAGAGGCTTTGATACTTCTCGCAAAATGATATTAGAAAAATATAAAACCCAGAAAAAAATGCAAAATAAAGGTTTTTTTTCAAAAACTTATAAAAAATACAAAAATTGCTCTATTTTCAAAATTTTTTTGTTCATCATATTTAAAACTAAATTTTCGGCCCTATAGTACAAAAAATGTTTGTCTGACGCGATTGGTTCGGCGTATGTGAGGTTAAAAGTACTAAAAAGTGCTAAAAATCACATAAAACATTAAATAACTTTTTTTCTAATTAAAATATCAAAAATCGAAGCCCGAGGTGCACAACTTCAGCAAAAACTACACCTGTATACCAAATTTCATTTTTCTAGGCCTTACCGTTTTCCCGGGATGCGCGCCACACACACACACACACACAAACATCTTATTTTATTATAAGTATAGAAGATCACGCGCTGTTCATTCAAATTTTGGAAGCTTATTTTTTTTAATTTTTTTTTAAATGACGCGCTGTTCATTCACTGGGTGGTGTTTACTCACTGGTCGGTCTACCCTACTTAGTGCGAATTGACCTAAATCCCGAAGTTTATCCAGATTCGCAACTCTCAAGTTTTTCCCGTCTGAACCAGAATGAGTTCCAGGACTCCAGAATTGCAATGGTGTCTCCATTGGAATTGGAAACTTTGACACAATATTTGCCCTCCCAACACATTCGTCATCTCTTGTCAGTACAATGTAGGGGGAGAGGATTTATTATATGTTGTAAATGCATTCAGTAGGCTCAACTCAACTTTGAACCTCCGTTGCAGCTGACTCTAGGGACTATACCATTGAGAAGGAATACTAATGGAGGGAGCCATAGCAAATGTCCCAGTGAAATAAGCTTGGGACCCAATGTCTCCCAGGTCAGGTGACTTGTTTGGATGGGAAGTTGTCGCGTTTTGACACGCAATCGCTCTTTTGGCATTAAATATTTTTCAGATGACGCGACGGCGCATTTCATGAAGTCGGGGCTACAAATCAGAGCAACTCTGGCCCCAACTCCTTTACCGCATAATAATAAATAAATAAATAAATAACGGATACAAATACAGGCCTATCATTCAAACTCCCCCTCCCCACTTCTTTCCGGATTTTAAAATATAATGTAACTGCATTTTTCATGTATTTTGATGTTTATTCCCTGAAATGGCAGGCATGTACAAATAGTTTAAAGTGTTCAGTTATTGACTGAAAATTTATGGATTCATATGTATTGTAATCAATGTTTTGAAATGATTCCATACGCAGGCATACTAGTATTTAAATTGAAACATAAAAATAGCAAATCTTTATTATTGCGCATCTGCTGTTCAGAGGAGCTTGGCGAGAAGATACTCGCCAACAAAGCAAATGTACACAAAATGCTTAAGAGCCGTTAAAATAATTACTAGTTAAGTAAAAAGTGTTTTTATGGAACTAAAATGTTATTTGCACTCAAGATATACAATGTTTTATAACTTTTATAGGCAAAATAAGTACAAAAATTTAAAAATTATAGGCAACTGTGGAATATGTACTCGTTGAATGTATATAAATGTTTTTTTTTCTTTATTTAGAAGTAAAAAACATTCGTACATGCTAGGGAAAAGTTACTTGACCTCCTGTTGAGGCTTTTTCCTCACAGTTTACAATGCTAGAATACTGCACTATTACTATAAATCAAATTTTTCCCTTCTACAGTTAAAGGTTGTTATCATGCATGGCTTCAGCTAATGAAAACGTCTTCAGCGGTTACGATCAACTCGAAATTGCTCCCCAAGTCACATGCTACTGTTGCCGTATCGTTATAGTAGGGTTGCACTCTCTCCATCTATTCCTTCTCAATGAACTATACAGTCAAACTGCTTAATCTGGATTCATATCTAGTGCAAGCTGACTTAAATTCAGAATTTCGTCCAGATCTGTGATCGTCAAGGTCGTGCCGTTTGGTATAAGTTACGAACATGAAAAATTTGTTGAAGTTAGAAACAGATATAGCAGTTTCACCCATTTAGGGGAATGAAGGTCTAATATTATGTAAAAATAAATAATGAAAAATAATTAACTTCATTTGTTTTGTCTTATTTTTCCAAAAAAACTGAATAAGAAAACAAAAAAATAAAAATAAATACTATTTAATTGATCAACTTGCAAAGGGTGTTTACAATACTCCAAGCAAAATTTGTAAAACATAAACTGCTGCTCAAGATCGAAAGTATAAGGGGCATTCAAATAAAACCTGGTCACTAACCTAAAGTAACAGTTACGATTTTATTAACTCAAAAATAATCGCCAAAACTGTTGGCACATTTAACCCATTGCGTTGGCACATTTAGCATTAGGCGGTCAATTCCATCTTTGAAGAAGCTAGTAGGTTGCTATCGGATCAAGAATTGAACCCAGTCACATACTTCGTCGTCCATCGTGATATCCGCGATATCCGGTGTGTCGTCTGGGAATAGCTTATTTTAGAGGTCCAAAAACATGAAAGTCACACAGGGAAAGGTCTGCATGGTGACAGGGTGTACGGTAGATGTTCCAGTTCCTACGTTTCCAACCGAAACGACTGAAATGTCGTCTTCGCCGCATTGGCCGTACACTGCAAATAATCGGTACACATTTGAAACTCTTTAAGTGTTCCAGTTGCCTGAATATGTGCTAAAATGTATTTCGAATGTGTTGTGTACAAAGAAATGAAGCTGAAATGTTTTACTAATCCGTTCCGTTTTAAAGAAAACGTTCCAAAAGTGCACCGAATGTGTTTTGCTGGGAATCTCTATTCAGCCGAAGTTTGGGAATACACTTGAGAACACAAACCGCGCAGATTTGAGAGTGCTTGTGAAACCACTGCTTTCTTAGCTACGCCATGTTTGTAAACAATCTGGATCGGCCGCAATCATTTTCGTGATATTTTTAAATGCTCAAAAGGTACGCCGCTTTCCTTTTTTATGTTCTTTACAGATAATTTTTGTATTTGTACATTTACTGAGCTTCATACTTTTGTTTTAAATAAACTAATAATTTACCATACCGCTTAAGTTTTGAAATAAAATGAAATTTTTGCTTGTAAACATCCCATAAGATCGATCATCTTGTGCACAACTTTTTGGTTTAACAAACCGAAAAAGAATGAATCGCTGGAGGTTCTGCGGCTTAGATTAGGTTAAACTTGAATATGATCAAAATCTACCACAATAGTATGAATGAGATTCGAACCTAGGTCCAGAGATCAAGATTCTTCTAAGTAATGATGTTTGACAAAATATATTGTTTAATGTTTCATATCAATCAATTTTATCTTGAATTTTGAGGATAAAATATTGCGTACCATTTAGTATGTTATTTATGGATAATTAATTTTATCATCTGTTGCAGTTAAAAAAATCATGAAATTTGAGTTTCATGATCGATGTTTTGCAGAAATGCCAAGCGAAGTATTGTTCGAATGAATAATCTAAGTTCAAAACATTAGCTAAAAATCTTATTAAGTATCTTAGTCAAATTTTTGAAATCATTAAAGCAATTAGAGCAAACAGGGTGCCTTATATAAATGTGTGTTTTGAGTACGTACAATACATGTATCGGGTCTCGTGTTCTTAAAAATGGGGTCATGACACAAAAATAGTTAAAACCGCTAGTTCAGAAAAAAATGCTTAATAGTTTTTTCTTTAATCCCACTTTTTAATTTGCCGTGTGATAAAAAACATGTGAAAGAAAAATTTCACCCTTTATTTCTTTGAAAAAAACCTTTAGTTCTTTGTAAACAGGTACAACCTAATAACGTAAACACAAAAACATTTTTTTTTTTGAATCATGAAAAAAAAATGTCGGACAACTAAACGTGATGTCTGTTGCAGTGTAAAATCCATTTCAATTGTAATTTAGTTGTTATATGTTCTATCACATTGAGAGATAGATTAAGGGTGACCACAGATTGAGGAAAAAGGAAATATCAGACCTTTTTCTGAGAAAAATACCGAATTCAATGTTAGTAACGCAAGTTTAAGCCATTTTTACAGTTCTGGAAAGGGCGTAGGGAGATCGCCCTCGGAGATTTATCTAGTCTAAAATATGTTTGAGCTGTCTTTGATTATGTAAAGATGGGGAAAAGTATGGAGAGGGGGGAAGGATACCTCTAGGAAAAAATATAAGAATGCAGTTTTAAAACTGTACATTTAGGGCATTTTTAAGGAACTTTGGGTTTTATGTTCCGGGATTCATTTCAGCGGAAAATATTTTGAAGCTAAAGTGTTAAAATCTTTTTTTTAAGGTAACTTGAGGAATAAGAGTATTATTAACCACAATATTTTGAAAATGTTTTTTTTTTCTTTTTAAGTATAGTTCAAAGCTATCTTTGGTGATGTTAGAGGAAGGAAACTCTGGTTGGAGGGAGGGGGGGTTGGTATCCAGAAAATTGTAAAAACTGATGCGTCTAAAAACATTTTAGCTATCTTTGATGATGTAAAGAGAAAAGGAGGAAGACAGGTATATAGCGGCTTTTTTCGGAAAAATTATTAATATAGAAAAAATAGTAGGGGAATGTGGGGTAAAGTGAAATTGCTAAGCTGGCTAGATTTTTTTTTAATGAACAAATTGGAATTTTTTTTTTAAATTACACTTTACAAAGAAAGAACATTAAAAAAAAAGTGGAAATTTTCCCTTTATTTTTTTTCATAGAAAGAGTGAAAAATAAAACATTTTTCTGAATGAAAAATGTTCTATTCACTCATAAAAAAATGTATTTGTTCAAATGACTGATTAAAAGAAGGGTAGAATGAATAATAAAAAGATAATGAAACAATGAACGAATACTTAAATAAATAAAATACTTAATACATGAAGAAAAATAAATGACCGTATAAAATAGTGAATGAATAAGAAAATGGGTGAAGGCATGAATAAATAAGTGAATTAATGAATGAAGAAATGTAAATAAATTAATAAATGAATCCGTAAGTGATTTTGTAAATAACACTGCGCGGCAAAAAAAAAAAAAAAACCCTTCAAAATGCTTTTGACATTTTGTCGGCTGATTCTTATGTGGAATGACCCCCTGAATCCGAATATGACCTCCGTTTCCCCCCCTATATGTACCATTTTTTTTAAAGGACCCCCAATTTTTTTTCAATTTTCTTTAGTTTTAGAGCATTTTTTTTTTTTTTTTTTGGAGGTAAAAGGCGCTTTATATTAACTGCTAACATTGTTTTGGTGGGCAAGAGAGGTTCAAATTTCAAGATCATAGACACCGATCGCAAAAAGGGGAACTTGGGGAGGGGGGAGTATAACCTCTCAAAATAAAAGAAAAATCACGAAAAACGATCTTTTTATTCTGATTTTTTTTAATAAAGATGTTTGTAAAAAAAATTTCCGAGCAGAATGAGAGTATAAGACTAAGCTTCTATGACTCCTATGTCCAAAAATATTTTCGCGACGTAAAAAAAAAAAAATATCATGTGAATGTCGCACGTTGCATACTAGTTGAATCGCAGGTCTTCATTCAAAAAAGCATACCTCTGGCTGATTTCTATGTAAAATGACCCCTATGACCCCTTGTTTCCAAATACGACCATCTTTCTCCCTATCACGCCCCCTTTTTAGAACCTACCCCCTCCTCTCCCCAGCCATTTTTTTATTTGAAGGGGGAAAAGAGCATTACAATAAGCGTAAACGTAATTCTGAATGATTAGATATGTGCAAAGCTCAAAATCTTATGCATATGTAGCAAAAAGGAAAACAAGGGGAGCACCCCTCCAAACACTGTGCAGCAAAAATTACTCTCAAATGCTTCTGAGGATAATCCGCCTGATTCTTCTGCAAATTTACCCAATTAATCCAAAAATGATCTCCGTTATCCTCCTACATGTACCGATTTTTGTACAACTCCCCCTTCCCTTTTTATTCGGGGGAGGGGGGGGCAAGGTTTTTTTTTTTTTTTTTGCTATATATGCACAAGATTTAGAACTTTGCACATCTCTAGTCATTCAGAATAATGTTTACGGTTATTGTAATGCTCATTTTCCCCTCAAAATTTAAGACAATAAATGGCTCTGAATCAGGGGAGGGGGGAGGTTCTAAAAAGGGGGCGTGATGGGGGAAAGATGGTTGTATTTGGAAACAAGGAGTCATTTTATATAAGAATCAGCCAGAAAAATATCTATTTCAATGAAGACCTGCGATTCAACTCGTATACAACGTGCGACATTCATGAGACAGTTTTTTATTTTTTATTTTTTTTACATCGCTAAATTTTTTTTGGACATAGGAGTCATAGAAGAGAGTCTTATACTCTCATTCTACACCGAAATGTTTTTTACAAACATCTTTTTTAAAAAAGCAGAATAAAAAGATCGTTTTTCGTGATTTTTCTAATATTGGGCGGGGGGGGGGGGGGGGAGGGATTTACACCCCAAGTCCCCCCTTTTTTGCGATGGGTGTCCATGATCTTGAACTTTGAACCTCTCTTGCCCACAAAAACTATGTTAGCAGTTAATATAGTAAAGCTCCTTTCACCTCCAAAAAAAAAAAAAAAACCTCTAAAACTAAGGAAAATTGAAAAAAAACTTGGGGGGGGGGGGGGGCCCTTTAAAAAAATTGGTACGTATAGGGAGAAAACGGAGGTCATATTCGGATTCAGGGGGTCATTTAACATAAGAATCAGCCGACGAAATGTCAGAAACATTTTGAAGGTTTTTTTTTTTTTTTCCGAACAGTGTAGTTGAGTGAGTAAACGAAATAAACTGTTTCTCTTTGTTCCATTCACCTTGCCAATATTAGAAATACAAGTAAGCTTAAAATTATCTGAAAAAAGTAAAAAATACCGCATTAAATATTAGAAGGTCTCAATTAATATTTAAAATGTTAGTAACAATAATTTTATCATTTTATTCTTACAAAAATAATTTTTGACTTCCATCAAAATGTTACAATATGAATGTCCTTTTTTGAAAATTGACATTATTATCATTAATTTTAAGCTTCAGATGTATTATTTTCCTGATTGGAATAGAGTACATGTGCTACTATATAGTTAAAATATTACGAGATTGTTGGTAGTAAAAGTAATTATTTCACCATTTCACTTCACCCCACATTCCCCTACAGCCTACAAATAAATGTATAACGTAATGCTTGTGTTCTCGTACTTAAGCGTATGTTTGTAAAAAAAAAAGGCTTTTTCTTATTTTTTTTAGGTAATGGTTTACCCGGTTGTAGAAGAATGATAGTTTCAAGCATTGTTATGTAAATTTTTAATGTGTATCTATAAAGTTAAATAAATTATTTTTAAACATATTGTGTTTAATGACTAGATAAGTTTGATAAACTCAGCTCAGTGTTATGTGCGTAAGTTTGAAACATAAATCCCATGCGTATTTTAAATTTAGCTGCATTAGTTAATGAACTTGATATTAACTGTCTGATTGAGTTAGACCTGAATGTATGGCATTTAGTTGCCACCTGGAGATTAAATGCCATACGATGGAAGCTAAAAAGAGTACTCAACCAGTCACGTCTTAAGAAGCGAAACGGCCACACAATTTTTGCACCAATGAATTTTCATACACAAATCATTTCTATTTTGAAGCAATTAGTTTGCAATGTAATAACAATCCCAACCTTAGTATTACATGTTGCCTTTCAATCAATAATAAAAGCCATTATTAATTTCAGGATCCAAACCGCACCCCTTAAAAACAAGCACAAACCTGGAAGTTTAAACAGAAGGTTTGTACTCACCTTTGGCGGGAGGATGGGAGGGGATAGAAAAAAGGCAAATGAATGGAATTTCAGTTAGATCTCATACGGTAATACCTTTTCCACAGCTCATGTTTTAATGTAGTCATTTTTTCCTCATTCAAGAAATAAATAAATGTTTTGAATAAAGTGGCTACTAATGGTAAAAAAAGGGCTACTAAACTGAAAGTGTATGCCAGCCACTGACGACTAAGTAATTTTTATTTATTTTGTTTTTCGCGAACACTTTTCTTCCTTATGCAAGCCTTTATTATGCTAATTGATAATTGTCAGTGCCGGATATACGATTTTTCCGAGCTAGGGCAAATCTTGAAACTGATGCTCCTACTCATTCTCCTTCAAGTTTTATATTGAGTTTCAACAAATCCCCCCCCCTCCCACGGAAATAGAACAAATTTGTTTTCCCCAAAAATTGTCTCACGGGGGCAAGGATCCCAACTCCCCCCTTCGCCCCCAGATACAGCCGTCATCGTTTTAGTTAATATTCAAGGAAATAATTAGTCATTAAAGAATCCCACTGCACTTACATTTTAAAAAGAACACAACTAATGTTTAAGGTCATTGATAAGATACCAAGCAATAGATCACTGAATAGACAAATAGCACGAATTCAAACAATGAAGGCACATTTATTTTGATCTTGAGAAATTAAAATTTTTTAAAATGAAATTTATGAAGCAACAAACTGAAGTTATGTGTGCCTTTGTTTGTACACTTTTGATTACTTTTTACAGTATAGATTAGCTTTGAAAACTAAAATATGGAAATTAATATTTTAAATGTATGCAGTTTATATATCAAGTAATATTGTGCACTACATTTTCCCGCAACCTTTTTATTGGTAAACATTGTTCGTGTGCAATTCTGCTGTAAGATAGTCAATTATCTTGGAAATATCATTGTATTTTAAATTTTCATAGTAGCTATGCTGATTAATAATTAGATTCATCCAAAGCCTAAACCACCATCAGCCTGCAGTCTCAAAATGAACACGAATTTAGTGCATATTTATAATTTCTAAAAGCTACTTTTATATTTGTGCGGTAGGTATCCTCGGATGATATTAGTGCGATTAGTGCAAAGAAATTGTTCTAAAACGCACTCTAGAAACTGTACTTGTATGTGTGCCACAAAATGTTTAATAAAGTGTTCAAAAACGTGTCTTTAACGCGATGCTATAAGTGCTTAAAAAGTGCGCTAAAAAGAATGCGGAACTAAATATATGTTCCGAACTGTGTTTCCAGAAGTGTTTTGGAAACTGACCCCAAAAAGTGTTCTAAAAAAGGGGACAAGTGTATGTGTTCAAAAAATGTTTTAAAAAGTGATCTTACAACGGTTCTAATAAATGTTCCGAAATAAGTGTTCTAAAAAAGGAGACAAGTGTCCGTGGGAAAAAAGTGTTCAAAAAGTTTGATTATTTGCAGTGTATGTGGACGCCTTTGGACAACATGACTGGCCATTTCGACTTAATGGCTCGTCTAAGGCTCTGTAAAGTGGTTTTATAACGCTGGGCATTGATGGTGGTTCCCCGTGTCAGGAGCTCCACACGCAGTGGGCCCAGGGAGTGGGCCCCCTCCAACAAAGTGGGCCCTTGTGGTCAAAAAAGGACATGTTTTGCAGTGGAAGATAACTTGTGTGACCACCTTCTTTTCGGCGTTAAACCACACTGTCGCTGTGTAACATGAAACGTTGCGCATGAGTCAGTCTCTCTACCAATAGATGGTGTCTCCATACATGCAGTTGCGTGGCACCGTCTAACGTCTAATGTGAAGTTAGACGCACTGACCTGGTTTCATTGGAATTAACCTTATGTTTACTGTGTTTTATGTAGCTGGGGTATTCAAAATCTTATCTTTTAGGGAATCCTTTAAGCTTATTGTCTTTTTGAAGGCTTCCATTGATCGAAGAACAGAAAAATAGAATATCAGAGATTTATCCTACTCAAATTTATAAAACTTTTTACATCTTTATTTTATCATAGTACAAGCAACTTAGTAAGATTATAAAGTTAGGTTAAGTAGATATTGCGGTTTCTTTTGTTTTCTGAAACATATTCAATGAGTAATGAACAAAACATTAATATTTGAAACAATAACAAATTTAAAAAAAATACATTTTTCATAACTTATTTATTTATATTTATTTTTGAAATCAAACCGCCTTTAATAATTCAATCTTTTTCAAAAATTAAAATTTCACAAAGACTTTGACGCTTTGATTAAGCAAAAAGCAATAATATTTTGGAACCTCTGCCAAAGTTTTCAGAAATTTTCATAGTTCCGCGGGACCCAGGTTGATCCACCAAGAGGTATGGACTGATTCCGTATCTGATAATAGTGATCCACTTAGAGAGGTGGTCAACTTACAATGGTGGACAACTTTACAGGTTTTACTGTTCTCTTTTGCAACAAATCAACTGCTTGATTATTCTTTTAAGATTAATAAAGAGAAACAATGTTAAAATAATGAGGACACTACAATATAAGCAACACAATGAATAGTCATTTATGCTGTTAATCATGTGCATGTAATCGCCACGTTATAGAGTATTGTTGATATAATTGCTGGTCATATAGACCAACAAATATGTTAATGATGCGAAGAGAAAAAACGACAAATATCACTATTAGTGACAGAGCAATCTAATATTTAATGACAAAAAAAGAAAATAAATACTAAAACTGACATTTCATAGTTATAGAAAACTTATTTCACAAAATGTGTTTAAAGAACCTTCAAGTAGCATTGCTTAAATACAAAGTAAGTTTCTCAAATAAAAACTATTCCGTTTTTTTTGTTTATTCCAGCTTAAAAGTTAATGTTAAGGAAACTCATCGTCCGTCTCCTATCTCACTTCAAGTTTGGAGGACTTAAAAATCGATGAACGGATCATCTTTCAGTAAAGTAGTTTTTCTACCTTGTGATGCCGTTTCCGTTTGGAAGAATTTGAAGGTATGATGATGGGTGGTGCTATGAAACGAAATATATACTTAAAAATAGAGAAAAAATAATATAAGAAACTAATGGGGAGGCACTTTCATGGCAATGCACACTATCTCTAAAATGATGCAGTCTCAAAGAGAAGAAAAAAACTTGTTTGAAAGTTTTTGGAATTTAAAAAAGATTTATGCATGAAGAAATGAGCCAAGTGGAAAGTTAAGATTAAGCTTCAGATTTAAGCAAATCTGTTTCAAGAGCATTATCTTCCACAATTTTTTACGCTTGATTTCACATATAGGATTATTGTACGTAAGGTTTTTTTTCAAAAATTTGCTTTACTCCTTGAAAGTGTTTTCATTTAATAAGTTTTGATTGATTTTTGTTTTCTACAAAAAAAAAAAAAAAAAAAAAAAAAAAAAACCCACCATTAGTTAAAATTTTAGAATTAATTTGAAATATAAGAACTTTTAACGCCATAATGAATTATACTTATAGATATTGTGATTCAGCAGTGATTCACCAGTTAGTTGTTTTAAGTATAGCTGTGATGTATCTGGAACTAAATATTTCACAAGTTTTGACACAAAAAAAGCTGGAAGTTTTACTCAATGCGTTCTTAAAATAGCCTAAAAGTAGCAAATAAATAAATAAATAAATAAATAAATAAAAATAAACGAATAACTTTGCCACGTTAAAATCATTTAAGAAAAAAATTGTAGAGGAATGTTTCATGGTGAGGTCTTTAGTATAGATACTGTGTATAGATGCGGTAAGAGGAAGTAGTTTTGGAGAATTTTTCAACGAAAGTATTTTCAGCTTATAAGGACGTAAGTAGCTCATACTTCTAGTGAAAAACTAGGTTCTGTTGTTTAAAATTAAATGCTTTAAATTGATACTAAGGACCTCAACTCTTTGTGAGAATAATTGAAAATTTTTAAAATCATAATTTAATTTGGAGGAGGAATTTTCCATCTATGTTCTGCATTTAAAGGTCAAGAATACTTACGAGTCCGTGGTCTAGTTTCAGCCAGGATATGGAAAATATTAACTCTCCTGTAGCTACGTCGAAAGGATGCTGAACTGCTGTCGTTTTGACGGAAATTGGTGCCTTTTCATTTGTTCGGTATTAACAGCATAGGGTAATAATTTTTTGGGGCCTCTGCTGATTGCATTTTAGTTTAACGAATCTGGTTTGGTTTTAGCAAAAAACCACTTTAAAGCTCATCAATTGCAAGCAATCAGTCTGATTACTTTTAAACTAAAATAAAAAGTCAATTTATTATTTAATTCTGAAAAAGGAAAGCATCACGAGCTTGTTATCTCGGTGTTAATCCTTTTTTACTTAATTAGGCATAAACAATATTTAAAAATGTAATAAAGCTTGTTTATAAGAGTGCAGTATTTGTTTCGTATCTCATATATTATTCAGATAGTTAAGTTCATGTTTGTGCATTTTTTCTTGAAATATTTCCTGTTTCTCTTTTCTAAACTTGAAACCATTTTAAGGTTTGAAATGATCTTCTCGCCATTAATGTCAGACTTTATGATTTTAATGTCAGCGTACGGTCATTTCTTTCTTTGAAGTTCATTTCTGTGAAGTTCATTTCTGCTCATTCTGTGAAGTTTTCAATTCATTCTTGAACCCCATGTTTCTTTTGTCGTGGTGAGAGGGGGAAACTTTTACATACAACGGAATTATTTAGACGGAAAAATGTTTTCCATGGAAGTCATTCACAAGATACACTTCTTCTCTTTAATTCCTGAAGTGCCAGGTAGTACTTTGATAGCACTGAACAGAGAAACCAGGTGTTATAAGTATTAAAAAGGTTCCTCTACTTGGTTTGATGGATCACATTCGTTTTTTATTCCATTGAGTTATCTTCAGTGCAATTTGGGATTTCCACCGCCATGGAAAAATCGTTACGCATTTTTAACTTTTGAAATGACGTTCTCGGTAACTAATATGCTTTGTATACAAATATAGGAACTTGAAATGTTAATGTTATCACCTTGAGTAAATTTTTCATTGTAATTTTGTTCTATTTTCACATTTATCTGAGGGATTTTTGTGACAAATAAAGATTTCAATCGAAAAAAAGAAGAATAAAAGCATAAGAATAAAATAAAGAACATACAATAAAATAAGATAACATAAATAAAATAGAATAAATAAATAATGTAAAATAAATAAAGTAATCAGTTTCAATTTTTTTAAACCTTTTTCATTCTACGAAAAATTGCTATCGTTTATAATTTTGAAATTTATTTCATTTTATCAACTTTAAAACTAAAAATTTCGCATTTTTCTAATACTTTTTTTCCCACTATAGCAGTCGGAATCAGGTCTCCATAGTTGAGTGATCGCGCTTGCATGTGCGGTACCAGATGTCGTGGGCTCGATTTCTTTTCTCTTTGCTGTTAATCTTTCCTGTTTTATCTTGTTTGTTACTAAATTGGGAATTAGAAAATTGTCGTTTTTGCGACACGCTGACCACACAGTCCTTTATAAATTGTGTGAGCGAATGCTCCCATAAGAAATGAAATTATACATTGTAGGGGGAAGTGGGGTAAGACCGGGAAGTTGGGATCAAACCGGCTACACCCTTCTAGCACCTGTAAGTGCTGCAATTGCGTGGAAAAGAAAGGAACTACCTTCCACCTTGATGAAAAAGCACTTCCCATTAAATTGGAAAGAGTAGACTCGCTTCTTTCGTTCCTGTGAAGAAAATTCTGTTTGAGTGGTTTTTCCTTAACATTTTTGAACAAAACTAGACCGATTATACTACGTTCCTGTTTTTTCAACAGTAAAGGTATGTAGCTCTCTTTGTACAGCATTTAATTACCTTTATTAACATTCTAAGTAATTGTCTGTAGCATTCTGTAAAAATCATATGACGGCAATTTTTATGAAATCTGTAGGTGCCGGGCAAAACCGGGTACTAGCCGAGGGGCAAAACTGGGTACTACCCCCCATACACTAAGAGAAAGACACAGCCGAAGAAGGACAAGAGAAAAGGAAAACCTTTGACGGGATCCCCATACAAGCTTCATTTTCAGGCAACATTAGAAGGAAAGGAAAAAAAAATGATGGAAGGAAGTCCAAAGATGGACGGAAGAAAAAAAATCCGAAGGAAAGATAAACGAATCAAAGAAAAGGTAACATTATAAAGATGCCAAAAAGGAATAGACAGAAAATAAGCATCCAAAAGAAGAAAAACCGAAGACGCAAATGGGGGATGAGTTCAGTGAAGAGGGTGCAATACTGCCTGTATTTACTGCAATGAGCTTTATTCGGTCTCCAAGAGTGATGAGGGATGGATCTAATGCATCCAATGTCGTCGTTGGGCCCATGAAAGTTGCTCTGGTGCCGAAGAGGAAGATAACTATTTTACTTGCGAATGATGTCAATAGACCTAATATTACAGTAAGAAATTAAAAGTAAAGACAAATAAATTGACTGTCATCTCATCAATATGTGTCCTTTTATACTTATTCTAGTATGTTATGACAATAGTTAACATATGCCACTAAATAAAAACATGAATTTTGTGGAAATTTTAAAAAAAAAATTATTTTCCCATAGCAATAACATGTTTACCCGGAAAACCCCACTAGTGGGGCGAATACGGGTAAAATGACTTTTTTTTACAAAACAATTTATTAAAATTAAAAAAAAAAAGCACTTGTGGTTTTGAAATCGTGGTTGCATTAATAGATAAGTAGTGCATACTTATGCAAAATTGTGTTCCTTTATGCTAAGAACTGATTTCTGGTAGCCTGCAAACCTTAGGGTCCCGATTTTACCCCACTTTCCCCTAAGTCGAATACAAGGTAAGAAGATGGCATAATGTTGGTGAGTATGGTGGATGAAACAACCAACTGCCATTCATTACTTCTTTCCAGGGTTAGTTTTCAACAGTGGTCTTGGGTAATAGACCGGGATCCCTCGCCCTTTTTCGTTATTCATTACTAACAAGCTAATTTTCCGTTAGTAGCTTCATTTTGTCGAGTCGCCCAACATTAGCCAGTACAAAAATTTTGTAAGTGGTAGCTAACAGGGGTAATAAAGACATACTAGTTTGTTGATTTGGCGGTTATCTATATAATATATTTATAACTAATTGGTTTTTTTTAATATAATTCTCATAATAATTATCTAAATTAGCCGAAAAAAAATTTCTTACAAAATGCACGATTTGATCAAAGATGTCTCACTTTTGCAACATGTACTATTTACGAAGACATGAAATATAATTAATAACCAGCTGAATTTTTTTTGGTCAGTTAGTTAATATTTACATAATTTAAGACACACATTGTCCTACAAATTGCGTGGTATGCTTTTCTAGTCCGACACTTTAAAGTTGTAGTACAAATCCCAAACATAAAAATAATTACTATCAAGTTGAATCTTCGTGAGTAGTTTCGTTTCAATGAGACGCCCAACAGTTTCCTTTGCAAAAATGCTCGATTGTGGTAACTAAGAGGAGGAGCAGGTACATAATATGTTGATTTGATGATAATAAAAAAATATTACAAACTGGGTTTTTTTTTTTTTTTTTTTTAATTCTCAAAATAATTGTTGATATTAGCCGAAAAAATATTTCTCCTACAAAATTCAAGATTTTATCAACGAGGCCCCATCTTTCTAACATGTGTCATTAACGAAGTCATGAAATATAATTACTAATCAGCTGAATTTTATTTGATCAGTTAGTTAATATTTATATGATTTAACACCCACATTGCCCTAAAAATTGCGTGGTACGTTTTGCCGATCCTCCAATGTAATTTTAAATTCATACAACTGAAAATAGATTCATTCACTACATTTTGCTATTGGAGTTCAGTTATATTAGTACGAATGCGCACATAATTGTTTACTGTGTATTAGGTATTTTACGTTGGAACCGACCAATAACAGTGCTAAGTTATTTTATGTTGAACACGTGTTTATCGCTCTGAAATAATTTCAATTAATTTGTGAATTGCTACAAAATAATGGAGTGTTTTTTATGCAAAAAATTGTGCGACAACCCTCGCTTTCGAGAGAAACGCGAAGAAATCAAGAAATTTTCTGTAGATATTTTGCTTTTTTGTCGAAATTTTCTATCAGCTCGAAAGCATCACCCTATTGGAAAAAAATCCTAAAACCAGTATCCAAATGATACCGGACCCAGTATGATTTGTACCGGAAAAAAGAAAATCATACCGGAAATTTAAATTCCGGTATGAAATCTTACTGGAAATTTTGAAACCGGTATCAATTTATACTGGAAATTTCAAAACCAGTATGAATTTAATCTGGATTTTTTTATACCGGTTTTCAAACATACTGGAAATTTTGAAACCGGTATCAATTTATACTGGAAATTTTGAAACCAGTATCAATTTAATCTGGATTTTTTATACCGGTTTTTAAGCATACTGGAAATTTTGAAACCGGTATCAATTTATACTGGAAATTTCGAAACCAGTATCAATTTAATCTGGATTTTTTAATACCGGTTTTTAACATACTGGAAATTTTGAAACCAGTATTAATTTAATCTGGATTTTTTTAATACCGGTTTTTAACATACTGGAAATTTTGAAACCAGTATCAATTTAGTCTGGATTTTTTAATAGCGGTTTTTAAACATACTGGAAATTTTGAAACCAGAATCAATTTAATCTGGATTTTTAATAGTGGTTTTTAAACGTACTAGAAATTTTGAAACCTGTAACTAACCACACTGGAAATTTAAATGCCAGTATGAAATCTTACGGGGGAATTTTGAAACGAGTATCAATTTAATCTAGATTTTTTAATACCATATTACCCCGAAAAGCGAGGTTGACCAGCATGCCGGAAATTTGAATCTTTCGGCATGCCAGATAATTTAAGGTTTATTTTGCAACAAAACTAAAGCTAATTTCCCCATACAGTTCCTATCAAAAAGCATACCATTGTTACGCTCGCTCACAGGTCACTAATACATTAGTCTAGTTTTATTTGTATTAAAAAAAGGTTAGTGTTTTTTTATATGAATATCATAACACTTATGATTTTCATACATTTAAAGGGGACAATTAATTTGACATGCAAATCCTGCATTAGATTATTATAAGCATAAGTTTGCAATTTCATTATCTTTTGAGAAAAGTATGTAAGGGAACATTTTTGCACTAAAATTACAATCATAATATAATCTTTGTTTCCTACATTTACTGAATGCAAAAGAAATTAGTGAAAAAAACCATACAATGTTTACATACTGTAAAGACTAAGGCAGCTTAAAAACATTTCATGGTCATTAATTATACTATGTTCAGTGTCAAAATGTGTGTATATATTTTCTAAAATGCCTAACAGTTGCAAAGAGCAAGCAACTTCTGACATTCTCTAAAAGCAGTGATTTAGTAAAAAATGTTAGGATGAGTGTTTTAAGAGTCAAAAAACCAAACCCAGTGGCATGACATCTTATGAGGGCCAAGGCCTACTGTACCCATCTCACTCCTCCTGACCAAGGTCTCTTGGGAGCTAGGCAGATGTTCCTGTTAAGAGGTCAGCCTAATGCAAAACTCCCAGGGTTTAGTTCCCAAGCATGCTTCGCACTCATTTTATTGACACACTGAAGGGATGAATGGCTATATATCAATTCGGATATATATCAATGTATCGGATATTTTCCAATATATGATGATTTTTTTTTTGAACCCTGATTAGGGCCCTCCACTCTTTCATTCCCCCGGGGCCTCCACATTTCCAAATCTGGCCCTGGATGAAAAAACTAAACTCAGATCGGTCAGAAATGCTGCTGATAGGCTAAGGTGCACAAATGCACAATGTGTACTTCAAATCGAGAGAATTCCGCAAGTGTTTCCGAACACATTTACAGATTGATCATGCACTTTACTGGAGAAAAAGGGTTGACCTAACACTGATAATTATAAAACTGATGAAAAATATTATTGTATCAAAAAAATTAATGATTATTATATAACACTAATGTTTATGTCATACCTCAGATACCACTTATTTCATTCCATAGTAATATGCCTTTTAAATTCAAACGTAAACAATTTCATGTTAGATTCGTCTTCCTAATGACTATAAATAAAGCAGGGTCAAAATGATTTTATGAAAACATATTAGCAGTAAAATCAGGTTTCACGATTCAATTTGTCGCTTTACTCTGTCACTGTGGTTCAGTTCTTAACATCAATGCCATTGCAAAAGTATGTGAAATGTTTCGCTCTTCAGGTCTTCATGATTCAATTTGTTGCTTTACTTTGTCATTGTTGTTCAGTTCTTAACTTCAATGCTTTGCAAAACTAAGTGACATGTTTTTCAATGAGAATTGTCCAATAAATTCATTTAGTCTACGTGGAATAACATAATACAGTGAAGCACAGTTTATAAGTTTCCCTTTTATACGTTTTAATTAATAATACATTTTTTAAATTGGTTCCTGGAGAGTCTAATGTACATTAACCTTTACCAAGTATATGTTTTTTCATTTGTACGCTTTTTTCATAGTCCCTTCAAAAATGCATAAACGGTGCTTCACTGTATATACAAAAATGTGGTTGGAAAAAAACTTCAGTTTTTACAGATTGCAGTTAGTAAAGCTTGACCACGAACAGAAGGCGGATGACCTTGAAGTGAAACATAATTTGCATCATTTGTAATTGGTAGAATCTGCCAGAAAGCACCAAATAATAAGAGGCATGGTTTCGCTAATCCTATCTTCCAAAATATTAACAAAAAACCTATTACAAATGATACAAATGACGGATGTTTTTGCATCAAAGTCATCCGTCTTCTTTTTGTGATCAAGCTCTAGCTGGGCTGTGGAGTTGGAGTGGTTTTTTGGTAAAAGAGGTTGAGTCAAAGGTTTAAAATTTCAAGAGACAGTTGGTAATTTTCTCTGAAAATTCGCAGCTCTGCCAGTATTTGAGGAGTCACAGCTGGAGTCAGACTAATTTTGGGTAAAGGAATCGGAGTCTCTAAAAATCCTGGAGTGGGAGTAAGACATTTTTCCTCCTACTCTACAGCCCAAGTAAGTAGGGAGCTTAATTTTTTGTAAGTATTATGGTTAAGGGAAAACCTTTCGACAGAAACATTGGCTTTGCAAAGGATTTTTTTAAAAGAAGAAAATCATAATACCTCACTACATACACAGTTGAAAATTTCTGGGTTTCCAGATACAAGACTTTGAATGACTTACAATGACATGTATATGACTGAAAAGTGGTTTTTTAAAATCTAAACAAATTTTATCAAAAGTTTGACTCTGTGCATTATTTATAGTTATTGGGAAGGCTAATCTAACAGGAAATTGTTCACGTTTGAATTAAAAGGCACGTTACTATCGGATAAAATAAGTGGTATTTCGAGGATAAGTATCAATGTTATTATTAGCATTTTTTTATACATTAATATTTTTCTCCAGTTTTATTACTGTCAGTGTTAGTTCAACTCTTTTCTCCAGTAAAGTGCATGATTACACCGGAAATATGTTTGGAAACACTTACAGAACTCACTCGGTTTGCAATTCACGGTTTACGGCGTGCGTTTGCGCGCCTAATCCTATTGGCAGCATTTCTGACCGATCTGCGTTTAAATCTTTCATCTAAAGACTCCCAAGTCCACTGCTCTCTTCTTTTAAAATTATATTCAAGTGATTAAAAACACTCATTCTAAAATCAAATTCTAACGCTAGACATCTAACGCTAGAAGCGAGTCTGCAGAACGTAAACAAAGATCGTACGTAAATAAAGCGGGTTGTTGCCAACGGAGAGAGAAAAATAAAGGCTCGTTTTGCGCCACGCGTTTCCATTTGAAATTAATTTTGTATGAATCAAACCGTGGAATGGAATGTTTTACCTTTTTCTTTAGTATTGCTAATCACCGCAAGGTAGCGTATTCGAGCATTGGAGCTGCGAATAACTTTTGATTGCGCAATAGCTTTTCGGGTCAAGTAATCTACTGAAAAATCAACGCAACGTATGATGATGAAAATTTGCACAAAATTGATTTACATCCCAGCGGTTTGCATAACGAAGTTTTTTTTAAATTTGTATTCGTCCTAGATTTTCTAATATTTAATAATTTATGAATCATTTTTCACTCCTAACGAATCAGTTTCCGACTTAAATGAAGTCAACTCAACCTAACACAGAGCCATGCGGTCGATTTGTTTACATTGTTGCTTCATGCTTTGCACGTTTTCTCTATTTGATTCTTTTTTTTTTTTAGTTCATTCAATTCAGTATGTCTCTTTCGAAAAATTTTTATTATTTTTTTTCTTACTATTATTTCTAGCAATTTTTTTGTCGTGTAATTTCTTTACTAGTGTTGCGCTGTCCTTGTTTTATTCTTTAAGGTGCTAATATAAAGTTAATTTTTTTTTAAATATTTGTTAATTTTAAGCTTTGTTCTTTTTAATTTTTGTCTGAGTTAATTCTAGCATATTAAATAAGTCCCCGAGAACTTAACCATATTAATTTTCGTCGCTAGAAAACGGGGAAAAAAAATCTTACATTTCGCTCACAAGCAATTTTTGTTACGTTCCTTTTATATTTTTTAGGTAAAGCCCCTTTTCTTTTATTTGTTTCATTCGGTTTTTTTTTCACATTTATTTATTTTTGGGGGATATTTCTACGGTGGTTTTTGTATACAGTCAAGTAAAATTTATCACCAAACATTTTTGCATGATTTACACAAAAATAAAACCACAGTTGAGTAGCAGTAACTTTTGTACAGAAGTAACTGTACCTAAAAGAAACAAGTTAAGCAGAATAAGGCTAAAAATTCAAATGTATAGAAATAAGAAAAATTACAAATTGGTCAATGTTCAACTACAGTAGACTCGGACAAATGAATTTCTTCCGAAAAGAAATGCTATTTTAATAAATTTTTGTATTTGAAATGGGGAAAAACTATTTTCAAATTCTTTATCAAATGAAAGTAGAGTGTTTTTACATGCTAAGTGTAGTAACATGTGCTGAACTTTGTCAGTAAGGATGTACTGTACTCTAAATGAAAATCATTGCTTGCTAAATATCTCTGTCAAAGTGACTAGTGTGAGCTAGTGTTTAACTAACTCACAGAGGGAAAAGCGCTTAGACAGATTATTTATTTTGCGAATCACTTCTACAAATATTTTGCATTAGTTTCTGTCTTAATTTTCTTTTTTCTGGAAAAAATTTGGATAATAGTAGTTCTACTTACTGTACACATCAGTAAGGAAAATGAGATGTGTGTTACAAAAACAAATAGAAAATATCCATGACTTAATTTATAAGTAACTGGAAATAGGACATGTTAACAAATCAGAGAACTAGCTAAAACACGCAAAGTAAATAGACAATTACACCATAGGTTGCGCAGTTTTCAGGCCACTGTTAGATTGTTGTGTGGACTCTGATTTTCGTCAATTCATTTTTTAAAAAAAGGTTTATTTTACTTATTTATTTTTTGTCTTGGGTTCTTCTCCCCATATAAGCAGAAAATTCTCTCAAGAATACTCTGGACTCTGCTGAATTCATACAGTTTTTCCATTCCAGAATCTTGGAATTCTGTTAAATGATTGTTCTGAAATATTGGTCATGATTTTTTAACGGGCATCCAAAGATAAATTTTTTGTCGATGCAGTATAAATGTATTGTTAATGGGTATTTATCAATAAGTCTGCTAGTAGAGGTTTTTTTTTGCCCTACTGAGCATGGACGGATACAAGGGAAGCACTCTACAGGCAATTTTTCGACATTAAAGTTTCAAAAGTATTTTTTAGTTAATCTGACAAAAAATTTTATGGAACTTTTAATCAGAAGATTTTTGGAATAATTTCAAACTTGAAGTCTTAAAAATGCGATTTTAAATCATCTTTGGTAATGTTTAGGAGGAGGCTTTGGTGAGGGAATGAAGTTCAAGCTCTTTCCTCTGTTAATTTTTCAAAACTGCAGTCCCAAAAGGACTATTTTAAACGATACTGGATTATGGTGAGGGAGAGGGTTCATAGGCTTGCCATTTTTCTAAAATTGAAGTTCTAAAGCGCAATTTTGTCCCTCGAAGGTTTCCTGAATCCGTCCTTGCTGCTGAGGGCGTTTCTTAGATTCAGCCAGATTATCATTCAAGTGCCGGGACTCTACTGTCTGCATTAGACAAATGAATGGCTCCAAATGCACGCGTATTGATTTTCAAAATTTGTTTTTGTCAATATATGTTTCTGTAAAGATAATAATCGGAAACTGAGGCATGCGTCATCTGAAGAATTATCGTGAAAATTTAAAAATATAGATACAGTCAACTCAAATTTGATAACTTAAATCCCAAGGCACCAGCTAAAACGTTCAAGTTACGTGAAGTTTCCACAACAGTCTCAAAAGCTCGAGACCTGATGAAAACTTTGAGATAAAGAAATATTGGAGTTATGGAGGTTCGACTATGTCACTTAAAAATATAAATTTTCATTTGAATTTCCTTTCATGTTATTTATCCACTCTTGTTCCGTGCACGACAAGTTCTTAAAAAATTTCCCATTAGCAGAGAACTTTTACATTACAGGGTCAAGGTTTCAAATTTCTTAATGAAAATACACAATATTTTCCTTACAGGTATATTATGTTTTTATTAAGAGCACTCAGGCCTGTAGTGCTTTTGTGACTTCATTTTTTACGACCCCCGCAACTATCAATTTAATTGCTTTATCACGTAATCAGAAGAATTGTCATAATAATTAAAAAATTGAAATAAAATTTTTAATTTTCAACCTAATTAACTTTCATCTCATTTATCCACTCTACTTCAGTAAACGAAGTTATTCAAAGATTTCCTATAAGGAGATATGACTTATATATTACAGGATCAAGAATTCAAATTAAATATGCAAAACCCTGTATTTTCACTAAAGGTGTTAATGTATTTACATTAAGTTCACACAGGCCTGTAGCATTTTTTAACTTCATTTTGTTATGGGTCTTTGCACTTAGCCCCAAATGATGCCAGCACCTACCAATTTAATAACTTTGTCAGACCACGTCAAGTGAGTTGCTGATATCCCTACAATTACAATATGCTGCTGAAGGAGAGAGAGGGTTTCCAATACCCTCCACCCAAGGTAAATGCTAGCAAGGGACTTATTGCATGACTTTCGGACCCACAAATTATTTTCTATTTCTGTATAGAGAGTAAGAAATATTAAACTTTTTCATAAGATAATGAAAATACTGTACATCCTATTCTGTTTGCTGTCTGACCGTTTGTAATGCCTGTTATCTTCTAAAAAATATACCTTGTTTATTCGAGATTTGTGATGTGTTGGTTTGCAGAAAATAATTCAAATGAAAGAGCCTTTTAGCTAGAGTAGTTTCCTCTGTACAAACTACAAATATTGAGAAAATCAGACGTGGCAGGGCTTAGTCAAGACAATTTGAAAAAGAAAAAAGTTAAATATATTTATTTAAAATCTTTGAAGTATTTTTTAATGCCATAAAGAGTTAAGAAATACCACTGAAGCTCAAAATTCGTTTTTTATGTCCACTGTCTGTGATGAAGAACAAATAAAAAAAAGTTTAAATTGTGAAAATATTTAATTTTTTTAAAAAAAACTTCTCAGAAAATTTTAAAAAACCGAAAAGTGGGCTAAATAATGGGTTTTTTAAATGGGTTAGTTAAAAAAAACCCCATTGGGTCCAATCGGCCAACCCTGACTGGTATTTTTTTTTCTTTTTTCAGTTTCTAAAATTTATAATTTTGTAAAATTTGTTTACTGTTGTTGCGAAAGCAACTCAATTAAATTTAATAAAATTTATTGTAAAACATTAATTTTAAATTACATATAAGCATTAAAACACATGTAAGCAATAATCAATAAAACTAAGCTAATATAACCTATGATTTTAAATCAGCTTTTCATGTATTAATATTACATAAAACATTATATTTGTGTATATGATACTGTGATTCTTTACAAGGCTTGTGTGTATATTTGTAATCAGTTTCATAGAGTATATAAATATTATAGTCAATAACCAAAATATAGTCGATATCAACTGTAGTTATGCTATATTTTATTCTTATATTAAATTATATTTCAAAATTGTAGATATTAGCTAGATTTAATACCATTTAAAGTGAATAAATTTTTACATTAAATACATGTTTATTTATATGCAAACCTGTTTTTGTGCAGTGTATGAAAATTATTTATAAAACGAGTGTGAGGTAATATCTTCAAGTGAGGACATGGGCATCCTGATGGGAAGTCACTGACCTCCCAAAAATTTCCTTGTTCAGGAAATTTTTCAGGAGTCTGCAAAATTATCTTTACTTGGTTTATTTTGATTTTGTTTAATTTTGGGGTTATTTTCTTTGTGAGACTTTTTTTATGCGTTCCCTATCCACCACATTTTTTGTTTTAACTGTGTTGCAAAAACAACCTTTTATAGCTACTTGTGAAGTTTCGAACAATATTTTTTTAATGGGATTTTTTTTTATGCGGTCCCCATCCACCGCATAAAAACAGGTTTGGGTGTATAAGTAATGAAAGAAACATTAATTTTAAATCTATATACTATAAGAATAATGTAGGAAAATAAACAGCAACAATTTGACAATACATTTAATTATTTAAATTTGAAAATATCTGATAGATATCAAAATATATTTTCAAACCATGGAAACCAGTAACCCTGCTGTGAGTTATATAGATAACACACTATGTTTTTCTATGCTATACAGCAACAAAACTGACACGAACAGCTGACATCTACACAATAGTAGTTTTAAGTGGTTTGAACTCAAATGTTACAATATTTGGAAAAAATTATAATGTGGCGCTTATTATTTACTTTTTGTTGTCTAAATTAATAATGCATACTGAATGTGTGAAATTTTGCTTCTAAATTATGAAATTTTAATGCATCACCATTGATTATATAGTTTTATATCATCATAAGCATGCACAAGAAAACCTTTTGTGGCCTTCTGGCCACAGAGCATTAAATTTGGGTTATAACACAGTGATCCAGATTTATTAATCCAGATTATGCCATAGACATTTTAAAGGGTTTATTGACCTCAACTTTGGGGTCTTGTTTGCTTGGGGGAGGGGGTTCATCATCATTCCTGGTAGGAAGGACATTCTTGCCATACATGTTAGTAAGTTAAAATCTATATTTTGTTCAACTTTAACTTATTAATGTATTCAATAAAAAGTTATAACTGCAGTAACAGTTGTAACAACTGCTGCTGAATTTCAGGAGTAATAAACAGATTTTTGGTAACAAAGATGATTTCCACTCCACGACAGGCTTTATTTTAGAATTTCTTATATTTCATCAAAAACTGAACAATACTTTTGATATGTTCTCCTAAATAAATTTATTGTTAATAAACATGCTAAAATTAAGAAATTTTAATTTTCAGTTTCTTTTTTTTTTCATTTTAAATATTGCGGACAAAAAGTAGTCTCTACACAATGAAAACATTATGTAAAAAAGTGCACTAAGTCTGAGCATTGTGATTGCATATGAAAAGTATTGTACAATTTAGCTGTACAGAGTGTGCTGTTTGTACAGTGCACTTTTTGTGCACAAAACAGAGGTGCCAAACATGCTCAGATTTTGCGTATCATGCTCAGATTTATGCTTTGTTTTTGCGTATTGTGATGTAAATACGTGTGTGACCATTGAGTTTACGGTGTTAATGGAATTTGCCTAATTGCTATGGTTAATTTAGCAGTTGCTAACGATATTTCTTGTCGTAAATAAATCTTCTCTATTTTCTCAAGAACTATTGTCATTTAAAGAATTTCTTGAAGTGGCTGGACTCATAACAATATATTGCAATTAAACATTTTTGTTCTGACTAAATATATTTACTTTTTAATCATTTACTCGATAATGCACTACATATAGCTTTGATTAATATTGTAATTTTGCATCCCTTCTTTTAAGTTTTGGATATTGATAAGTCGCAATTTTAGTTGATTTAATTATGTTACATTAAAACATTGTGCTTCGTAAATATACCTAATGCAATGCTGGTATTCTAGTGACTTCAGTATGCTACTGGCACCATGCACCGTACCAGCTTATGCAATGCCAGTACACTTTAACATCAAAATGGACTGCACCAGTGTCTATTCCCGCATCATAAGTCAGTACAGACCATTCTGGAGAATCACCAGAATATACTACCGCGATAGGAAGTAACGAAATGTGCTGTACCAGTACCAGAAAGAAATATCGGTATACAACTGAAGTTGGAACAACAACTCTGGCTAAAACTACCGGGATTTGAAGAACCAAATAAATTCCAAAATAGAACAACCGTTCGGAAATGGAGCGCCGGGATCTGAAGTACCAGCTTATGGAACACCGGTTCCAGTAGGAACTACCAAGATCTGAAGTATACCGGAACACAGGTTCCGGTATGGACTACTGGGATCTGAAGTATACTGGCTAATGGGACACCGGTTCCGGTATTGAGCCCCGGTCCCGGTATGGAATACCAGGATATGAAGTATACCGGTTTATGGAACACCGGTTCCAGTATGGAATACCGGTTCTGGTATGGAGTACTGGTTCCGGCATGGAATACCGGTATTATTGGAATACCGGTTCTGGTATGGAATACCGGTTCCGGTATGGGATACCGGGATCTGAATTATACCGGCTTATGGAACACCGGTTCCGGTATGGAATACCGGTTCCGGTATGGGATACCGGGATCTGAATTATACCGGCTTATGGAACACCGGTTCCGGTATGGAATACCGGTTCCGGTATGGGATACCGGGATCTGAATTATACCGGCTTATGGAACACCGGTTCCGGTATAAATACTGACATACCGGAAGTATGATACCGGTTCCGGTGTTTCATAAGCCGGTATATTTTTTTCCGTTATCATTTTTTTTTCCAATAGGGCACAATCACAAATATTGTAATGTCGTACTACCGGAAATTGAAATGACGGCATAATCGGGTATCATTCCTCTTGCTATAAAAAATTTAGAGTGAAATCAAAATATTTATGTTATGAAAGGTAAAAGTCGATTGACTATTTTTTCATTTTATTTTTATAATATATGAAAAATAATTTATTAAGTAGAAATTTTCACGCAATTATGTAAAAAACAATTGGAGTATTTCCATGATAAAATTATTGCTTTTTTTAAGCAATCATTTTAGTAAGTACATTATATTTTACATATTTTTCTAAAAAAATTGGAGTATAATGCATATAATACAGTAAAATTAGGCCAAAAAATGGCCAAACCCATACATACAAAAAAAAAGTTGAAACCTGTTTCAAATTACTTCTTACCCTTCCAGCAAAAAGGAGTAAAAAGTCCCAGCACTTTGCTCGTCAAGTTTTGGGGGAAAGGGGGGGGGGCGAAATTTTAATTTTTTTAAATAAAAATAATTTCTATTACTTAAAAAAAAATACTCAAAACTCGCAGAAACCACACTCTATAATAGTAAAGTAGTAAACTCTCACAGAAAAATTCTAGTTAACTGGAGTGCACAAACGAGGGGGGGGGGGTGTCCATGGCGCAAATTGCGTCATTGGAATTTTTAAGGCAGTTTTTTCAAGGGGTATTTCGTTTTTGAGGCCTTTTATTCTGGATGGGTACTCCGTCACACTTAAGGGGTGCGCCATCGCTTGGGGGGGGGGGAGACCCTGAATTTGCATTCTAAAACCGACGATTGCAGTGAAGTTCACGAAGCGTGTTTATTTCAATAAATATATTTTCACTTTACGTTATGTTTCACACAGGAAAACGAAAATAACAATTATTGTAGGACTAGGGATATATACCTGTTTTCTCGTAGGACATTGTTTTATTTGGGCACAAAACACACTAATATATCACGTGATATTAGTGTCCTACGGTTACTATAAAAAAAAAGTCCTGTGATATTGACAACTTTGGAGTGTTGGACCAGAAAAGTATACCACGCAATTTGTAGAACAATGTGTGTCTTAAATTATATAAATATTAACTAACTGACCAAAAAAATCAGCTGGTTAGTAATTATATTTCATGTCTTCGTAAATAGTACATGTTGCAAAAGTGGGACATCTTTGATCAAATCGTGCATTTTGTAGGACATTTTTTTTTCGGCTAATTCAGATAATTATTATGAGAATTATAAAAAAAAACCAGTTAGTTATAAATATTTGATAACCGCCAAATCAACAAATTATGTCCTTATTACACCTGTTAGCTACCACTTTCAAAATTTTTGTACTAGCTAATGTTGGGCGTCTCGACAAAATGAAGCTACTAACGGAAAATTAACTTGTTAGTAATGAATAACGAAAAAAGGCGAGGGATCCCGGTCTATAATAATGTTTTAAACTCATGTGTTTTCTGTTGAAAACCGCTGGAATAAAACCGCCCTACGTTGTACAATCTTATTTCTTTTTATTCCGGTACCTATGCAACAAAATACTTGAAAAATTTTCTGTTCTCCGTAATGTCATCTCTATATATTTTTGTCCAAAACCAGTTGGTTTTGATTCATCCGGGATTAAAAATTTGTTCTCTAAATGTTGAAGACTGTTGATAACATGGGCAAATTCATCATTGGGTTAAAACAAAAACTTATAAAAATTTAGGGTTGAAAAAATATTATTTTTCAGTCTCCTTAAAGCTTAAGTTAAAATATGGAATTTCTTCGTCAAAAATTTGAATATTTTTTAGAACTTTCAAAACATTGCTCTTTCCTATCAATAAAGTGAAGTTACGTTCATGAAAATTCAGTACATTAAGCAAAATATTTTTTTCTCGCTTTATGTGTTTTTTTACCTTTTCGTATGTTAAACTACTTCTTACAATTTTTAAGGTTTTGAAGTGATTTTTCAATAACTAAAATATAAACAGGGTGTTTCGTTTTAACCTGCAAAAAACCTCTATTTTCGCAACCGTTAATCCTAGATGCATACTTCCAATTACAAAAATGTTCAAATTCAGATGCAGGGTTAAGATATTGAAAGTATAAAGCAAAAATAAAACTGAGTTAAAAAATACAAAATTTAACTTTTTATACGGGCCCTAGATCCCCTATTTTATATTTAGGAAAATAATCTCCATTGAAAAATAATCCCAACATAAAAAGTTTGACATTGGTACGACCAATATTCACCGAGATATGAAACGCAGCGTTTTGTGACTTACACCACTTTACACTAGCCGTCAATAACAGATTTTGAAGGAAAATTTATCAGTTAACAAGGGTTTAAAATTATATGTGTGCAAAGAGTGATTTTTCAAACTGATTGAGGTTTTGTAGAATGTGTTTGCTAATCATGGCATAACATTTGTATTTATTTTTGAATAGCAATGAAAAATATAAATACTTTGTTTTTTTACTTTGACAACCTGTCATTCTTCTGAAAGGGCGATTAGTTCCAAAATCATCTTCTAAATGGTCTCTTAAAACTTTGAACTGGAATATCTCCTTGTGTTTTGATCGCACAAAAGTCAAATTTTTTGTGCTAGTAATATCTTTCAATGGAGATTTTTTTCCTAAATATAAGTTAGGGGACTTAGGACCCTTATAAAAATTTTAATTTCGTACTTTTTGACTCATTTTTATTTTTGCTTCAAACTTTCAATATCTTAACTGTGCATCTGATTTTGAACATTTTTGCAATTGGAAGTATGCAGCTAGGACTAACGGTTGCGAAAATAGATGTTTTGCAGGGTAAAACGGAACACCCTGCATATATATATGTTACCGTTAAAGTGTATAGTGCAGTTATTTTATAGAATACCCAGTCATTCCATGAAATAACTGATCGTGTCCGTTAAAGACTGTCATATGTTATTAATTTGACACTTTAACTAGTTATTCTACGAAATCACTAGGTATTCTATAAATTACCTAATGAGAGATAGTTAAAGTGTAAAATAAACAATTTATCTAAAATGAAATTGCTAGGTATTCTATAAATAAACTAATGATAGACATTTACAATGAAAAAGAAGCAATTTATCTAATTTATGCAGCGTATAAATGGTATTTATGGAAATGTACCATAAAATCATTTGTTACAACAAGGATTACTAAAATGACACTTGGAATTACAAAGAACATTATCTCTAAAACAAAAGCATTTTTTGTTGACACACTGGGTTTTATACGAACATTTTGGGGGTAACACAGGGGTGGAAGATAAATGTATTTGTCGTGCAAGATAAATGATATAGATTATTTTACACTTTAACGGGCTGCAGATCGTTATTCTACGAAATAACTGGTTAAACCATGAAATACAAGAGAGTTTTACACTTTAACGAACATGATCAGTTATTCCATGAAATAATTAGTTAAACCATGAAATACAAGAGAGTTTTACACTTTAACGGACACGATCAGTTATTCCATGAAATAACTGGGTATTCTATAAAATAACGCATTTCATACTTGAACAGTAAGATATATATCAATATTTGTTGTTGCTGTATTTTATTTGAGTTCTCTGCACATGCAAAAAAAAAAAAAAAAAAAAAAATGCTTCTTCAAAATAAATGAAGCGTTGAAGGTTTATAAAATAATCTAAGCCCTGCGCATAACACGACTGATTGAAAGGAAAATATGTTATCGGTCTCTCAGTGGGAAACCTGTCATGCAAATGCTCCAAAAGCACTACCATCACTTATAGAAATAACTCAATATATTCTCTATAAGACGTACGGCAATAGATAGTTCATTAATCTAAGAAGAAACTGCAGCTTTCATGATCAGATATTGAAAAAGTAAGGCAAACTGTTTTTCTTTCCCGAAAATAAAATGCACCTGTGTGAGCCTTGGCCGAGTATTTCAATATCTTTCTAGGAAGATTAAAGGCAATACTTCTAAGAAATTCTTCAATAAATAGTTTTTTGATTGATGATGATGATATGATGTGAGAAAACCCGAGTGCAATTTTCCCCTTCATTTTCAATATGTAAATAGTACAAGAAAATAGTTTAAAGAGTAACATGTATTTAAAACTTCAAAATTTAAAGTTGTCTAGCACATTAAACAATTAATCGTAGAACTTATATAACTGCAGTCAATTTTTGAAACATTCAGCATAATAATGTTGTTGATATTGATAGTTGTCATTCTACTTCTCACATAAATGTAGAGACTATCAGTAAAGTTTCAAGACATACGTCACAGTAAAAAATATAAAAACGAAAAACTGGTCCGCGTAAGACACGTTTGAGGAGACTAACACAAAAATTGCAAAATATACGACAAAATAAAAATATATAAAAACGAAAAATTGGTGCGTGCAAGACACGTTTGAGGAGACTAACACAAATATTGCAAAATATACGTCTAATTAAAAAATATACAGTGGCTTCCAAAAGTGTTCGTACACTTTGAAATTTTTTAGTAAAACCAAAATAACGGGAAACTCTATTCGAATATGAAGTTCAATATTTTTTCACGTCATACTAAATAAAACCATGTAGTTTTTTCAAAATGTTGACGGATCTTCTTTTTGAAATGGGTCAAAAAACGAAGAGACAGAGAAATAATACGCCACAAAAGTCATTGTACACTCAAATATTTTCGAATAAATTCATGATTAAAATTTATCACATGTCTTTTTTATTATTTTTGCATTGTGTTGACCCTTTAAAGTCATTTAGCTTTACTTTTTTGTTTATTTATTCCTTAATATTGTGCTTAGTACTTGAAAATGGCTGGTATTCTTAGAAAACCACCAACACCATTCGAAATTTGATTTTTTCCTCACAGTATCGGTAAATTGGTTTGAAATTTCTCTAAATTAGTTAGTTTATTCCATTCTATAGTAAAGTGCTTGATAAAATGCTTTAAAGCAAAGAATCGGACGGAAAACAAGGTAAGAAAAGGTCAACCGGCGAAGTTGACAAAGCGTGATCGAAGATTTACAGTTAAAAAATTTATGAAAGATACACATTTGATTGCTGTAAAGGTTTCTGCAGAGTTAAATAAAAATTTTTACACTTAATTTTCACCTAAAACTGTTCAGCAAGTTCTCTGATTAGCTGGATTAAACGGGACCTCTTCTCGCAGAAATTTTCTTGGCCCAGCGAAAAACAGAAAGCTTTCGCTTTTCGTCGCAAAATCAATGGTAAATAAGTTCAAAACGTTTTGGGATTACGTCTTACTTACAGATAGAAATGAAGTCAAGATTTTTGGTTAAATTGTTGTATAATTGTAAATAGAAGAAAAAATTAGGAGCTTAATCTTAAGAACTTAGTTGCAGCAGTTAACCAGGACGGTGAAGGTGCATATCAGCACCAAGACTTAATAATTTGGAATTTTTTGATGAAATAATGAATCATGCTGTTCATTTAAATATTTTAAAAACGAATTTTAAACTCTTAGCCGAAAATTTGGTTATCGGAAACAACTTTGTCTTTTTATCAAGATAACGATAAGAAGCACATGGTTTTCAGCGTTTGCGTCTAGTGCCTCAAAAATTGTCATAAAGTTTAGAAAATACCCTTCAATCTCCAGATTTGAATTGAATGTAACATATTTAGAGATATCTGTAGGCTAGATTACGAAAATACGGCTTTAAAACGAAAAAAGAGCAAGAAACAGGAAAACTCGAAGTGTAGTTGAACACTTATTCAGAAATTACGCAAAAAAAAAAGAAAGAAAAAATAATGAAATCTATTCCCAGACGTTTAAAAGGTGTTGTTGATACTGCATGATATTCTACTAAATAATAACTTAATAAAAAGTTGGAGGCAAAAAACTTAACATAACACGACAACGTTCCCAAACAAGAACATGCCCAAAATATTAGATACAATTTTTTTCCCGAAAATTTATTCTTGCATTGTGTAAAGGGATTTCTAAGAGTCCTATTTTTATGAAGTAATTCAATAATTTACATTTGGAACATAGAGCGGCGTTTATAGGTTTAACAGTTAGGCTATGCTAATGGAATTTAACTAGCAGTAAGAAGTATGCTATATAGGCAAAATAAAAAGTGGAACAAACATACTTCATTAAACTTGGAAACTTCTGATTTCGACATCAATGAAGAAAGCAACTTACTCAGATATGAAGAAGATAATAGAATTGTCAAAGCATTAACGTGCCATGACTATTTTCCTGTAATTAGGAAAGTTCTCCAACGAAAAATGTCGTTTTAAAATAATATGTAGTTCCTACAGAAATGAAAAAAGATCTTATGCTTATTTTGGACTCTAAAACACGTTGTAACAGATTATTTCTGAGGTTGGAACGATTTTTGAAATAAAAAAAAAATCTAATACAGAAGGCATGAATCGACTTACATTTGCCAATTAACTTTTCGGATAGTAAACTTGATTTAGTATCTAAAACAGTAACTGCCCTACTTCCAATCGAACTAGCAGTGGTTGTCTTATGTAGGAAGGATAGCAACTTATTAACAGCTTTTATAGCTATAAACTTTATGCAAACACTAAAAGAGGAAGACATTCCACTGTCTAAACATCTGTACAGTGTCTTAAAAATACGCACTTTGAAACAACATAGTGAAGTGGGAGATATTTGCATTGTTTTAATGAATCAACAAAAAGCAAGGAAGAAACAGGAAAAGAAGAAAAGAAACTAACGCGATCAAATGTTTTGAAGTTCATTGTAAATTTCCTCCAACAAAGGTTTGGACAAGCAAGCACAAAACTTTCCCTGGACAAGAACAAATTGTTGAAAATGATATTTATATGGAGAAGGCATTGTCTCTTCAGGAAAAACTACAGATAGCCATGAATAAAAAATACTGCCACAAACAATATTAACAGAACACCTAAAACTAATATTTCCAAAACCTTCAGAAGAGAAATTCAATTATTCGAAGACGAAGGACTTCGGGATAAACTCCCAATTATTCGCGGAATTGGATGACACAAATGCCACGGATAATAAAAATCGTGGATAAACCTCAAAAAGGCTAAAATGAGGGACAAATAAGGTAAAAATTGTCCTTCCTAAAAAACTGAGCTGTATTAATGCATAATACTTTCTTCAAACAATGAAAATATATACAGAACAATAAAAATGTTTGTACTTTTGCATAACAGAACTAACATCAATTAAGAACAAGTGTATGTACGATGAAGAAAAAAATAAATAAAGCGAAAACAACATAGTTTATTTGCAAATTTTCGACAAAAAAATAGCCATTGATATTTGCTTTTCACTGCGAAAATACATGTTCCTGATTGTTAAATGACTCACAGATAATCCATGCACAAAAATACTCTCCTGGCTGAATGACAGCTCTACAGACGCGCTATTCTTCTTGAGATCCCAGTTTAAAAATAAAAGCAGTATTTTTTTCTTCTATTCATACTTCTGCCACCTGCCTTGTCTAGTGGTCAGTGAAGTCTGACTGTGACAGGAAGATCCGGGTTCGAATCCCAGCTCGGGCATGGAAGTACTTACTCTCTCCTGTCTTTGTCCTTTCATTGTGTGAATGTGCTGTTATGTATGTAATGTGCTGTATAAACGGGTCCTTACGGCATGTGTGTACTGCAGAAGTTGGATTTCACACCAAATTACAGTACAGTTGGAAAAGTGAAGCAGCGCACCCCAAATTGCCAGCATCGCTGGCACAGACAACAACAATTCATACTTCTATGGTAGGCAGTGCAACAGAATCTTTGTATTCTACTATTTACTTTCCTTCATAATGCTGCACGTTTTGTTCTTCCATAGTATTGAAATACTTTAATAGTGAGGTTTTTCTTCCTACTGTCTCAAATTACTCTTATTATTGTTTTGCATTTAATATTAATATTTGACAAAAATATTTGTTCTTTAATTTTGTTGTTGTTCCTAATGTTATTGTTTATATGTTTTCGCAATTTTTCAATAAAATCATCAAGCACGGCAACGAGACAAGTATGTTTTTCTTTCTCCCCCCCCTTTTTTTAGAAAAATTTCAAATACTAGTATTAGTTTCGCTTTTCTGGTATTGCGTTTTTAAAAATAACGAACACCGGAATTGATTTTTTTGCGGTATTGCAATCACTACATACATGAGAAACATCATACTAGTAATTAAAATAAGCATTAACATCTTGTTAATGCTCTCTTAAGTGAATGCGTGATTTAGTATTTTGTGGAAAGCATGAGCTTTGCCTACCTTTTACATCACACAACTATCCAAACAATTTGTCAGGTATTTAAGATCTTCAAAAAATTGACAACTTTGAGTGTTCAAATACTTTTGAACATGCAGTACACACACACACACGCATAAACTTACGCAAGCATACTCAAACACACATACACACACAAACTGCTTGACAGTTCTTTTTCATTTCAGTTTTCGTGTAAAATCGACGTAACATTTCCTTTTCTGGTAAAAGGAATGTTTTACAATGTAATATTAACTAAGGAAAAAAGTTTAAATATTTAAGTTCATTTGCTGTTTTTAGTAGCAATTTATAAAGTAAATTATTAGTATGCATTTTGCATTAGTTCTTTTTATATTCCTTAACTGCGGTAGACTATTTTTTTATGCTTCCATGGCTATATTATATTGATGTTTTCATTTCCATGTAAAGCTTTTTCAGTTAATCTAATTAACAGTTTGAAGTTACAGCACAGTCCTTTTTTAAAGCTTTTGATAATTTTGATTCAGTTAAAAGCTTTATTTTAATGAAAATTTAAAAAAAAATGTGTGTCCATTATTATATATTAAACTATCTGCGTGCCCGACGTTGCACGGCCTACTTAAAAAATGAAAGAGATGTCCAATTGAGGTTTTTGTATTACTCTGACATTAGTTTCTAAAGCGCTAAGGAGTAAATAAATACGCGTAATGCAAGGTTTGCAAAACACCAGTAGAGCATATTTTTGCAAAAATCTCTTTAACGTTAATCATAGTAATCAATGATACAAGTTATGAGCATTTTCAATTAGCACAAAAGATGAAAATATATGCATTATCAACTATAATCTGTGCTCACGTTAAAATGAATTACATCTGATAGACTATATCGGAAATATTTATGCACAGTTACAATCAACTTTTTACATAAAATGACACACACTTTTTGGTTGATTACGTGAAACTAAAGCACCAAGACTAAATGAATACCAATAAGCATTAATTTAATACCAAGTCATCAGATTCCAAATTAAGTTAGTTAAAATCCTTAAAAACAATTTTCTTTTGTTCAACTGTGTTTCACTTAAAGAAATTCAAACAATCTTAATTTAACATGTTATTTTAACGATACAAACTGTATTTCAAAAATAGAAACAGGAAGGAAAAGGAGAGTTATTGCAAGTCTAAAACTCACCCATGTGACGGAAAAGGTCCAACAAAATAAACATATTTAGTCACACATCCTAAATGTACCAAAATATGAGGCCGGTGAATGATAAACTTACACTACAATCAATAAACATAGCTAAAGAACTTTCCTATGCTGAAAAGAGTTAAAAACGTTTAATGTAAAAATTAAAAAAAAAGACAGACGATAAAATAAAGGCTGTGTCCGAATAGTGCAACCGATTGTAAACTAATTTAAAATGAAATTCTAGATGGAAACGTTGTTTTAAGATTTGGACAGCAGCCAAAAAATCACTTTTAAAAGAATTATTAGAATTTTACTTGCTCACCCATATGCAAAATGGCAACAGGAAAGAATTAAAAATTCATGAATAACGTTACGTTAATTAACGTTTTAATTAATGTATCCGCTAATTAAAGTCGCACAACTACGAGATTGGTAATATTGTTTTCTTTGGAAAATTTCGAATTGATCGGTATCTCGTTTGACTCTAGATTCGCAACGGTTCTCGAGAAGATCGATCTTCAGACAGACAGACGGACGCGAACAGATTTTAATATTATAGTGGATGAACTTATTATTAAGATCGAAAATACTAGACACTAATTGAACTTTTCTTGTTCTGTAACTAAAATACTTTTCTTAACGAATTATTACAATTTTATGTTTTGAAATTTTCAAGCAGACTAGAAACAATTTATCAATTTTATTAAATGTACCGTAAAACCGTACAACTTTAGACCACTTTATGTGTATTTTACTTCACATTTTCATTATTCTTTGCCAAGAAAGGTTGAGAATTTAACCATACACTACCATACATCTCGGCTGTAGAGTGACGCTTCGAAAAAAATTCTAAATTACATACAAAGGAGGAGGAATTATTTGTATAGTGGTATAAAGTTTGCACATGGTGGAGGAAACTTGAGACCACTTCCTATTTTCCTTGATTTGCACCGCTAAACCACTCCAATCTAAAGTTACAATACATAGATCGTTCTGTTTCAATCCCGTACACTGCAAAAATTAAAAAAAAAATGTGCTTACTTTTACCGATTTATAATTTTTTTTCAACTTTTTGAGTCAATTTCAGGTTCTCTTAAATTAAATCAATTGTGAAAAATGCAATATTTTATTCAGATATATAAATATGAGCGTCAGACAGTATGGAAAGCAATTAGTAGGTACCCACTTCGGGATTTTATTTATTTATTTTTTGAAAGGGCATTTTTGTTTATTTTTTTTTCAGGGGCTTGATATAAATTTTGTCCCGATTGGGTAGGTTTCTTCGTTGTCGCAATAATTTGTTTTTTTTTTTTTTTTTTTTTTTTCATATACCAAATGACATCGGGGGAATGAGGCGAACGCCAAAATTTACCCTTTTTTGCCCTCTTTGTTGAAATTTGACTGCTCCTGATTTCTTGGATCACCTTTTCCATTAGTTCAGGCGAATACTTGAGGTACGGACACCTATCGTCTTTCTTTTTCCTGGATTCATGTCTAAAACCAAAGAAAACCAGAAAACTAAAAACTGCTCAAGACAATATAAAATTGTTCACTAAATATTGACAAACGATAGTAAAAACGGGTGGTCTAAAGTTGCAACATTTTCCCGTATTTTGTTTACTTCGAAACGACAAGTAAACAAAGCAACATCAGGATACGCCGATAAGGCTAAATCATCTTACATACCTTAGTAATAAACTTACCTTCGGAGAATTCGATCGGCAAATATAGGTTTCGAAGGAGACTTTGAAAGTTGAAGAAAAAATTTCAAAAACCTCCCAACACAAATGAATGTTGACACGAGAATGACAGCACTGGAGCTTGGGTTAAACAACATGAACTTCGCTGGACAACACTTGCGAACCTACTGAAATTTTAGAGAAATTCGCGGACTTTTTTCACACGTTGTTTCAAAGTTTACAAAGCGTAATTATTAAGTTAAAAAGTAATTTTAAGCATAGTAAATAGAAGCCATATAGTCTACTGTTTAATTTTTAATTCTGATGAAGATTTACTTAGAATAGTTAAATTGATATGTTAGCTCATTTTCTTTTGGAACAACTTGCGTTTTTAGTTTTGTGTTACTCATAGTTTCTTAAGTAAAAATAATCTTTAGTAAAAGTAAACGGTGTACTCATAGACCACGTTTTGAAATCAGTATTTTCTTTTAGAATATATGTTGTACGAAAATATAATGCAAATTACGATTTAGTTTAGGTTATTTAGTTATTACATTAGGTCTTGATCCGATCAATTTAGAGAAATTTTTTGAAATTTGTGTTCCCATTCTGCGGCAAAATGTCTAATTAAACCATGTTTTTAAGTCGAACAATTAATAGTTCTTCGTTTTCCTTTGCAATCATATGGGTTGTTCAAAAAACCATTAGCATACAAATATGTATTTTTGGAGCGATTGCACCGAAACTGTTGTGTTTTCTTTAAAAAACTGTTGCACTTTCTCCTACTATTTCACTCATACTGATACTGGATGATTTCTAAACTTTATGAGAGTAAAAAGGCAAGTTTAGTAGCTTATGTACTTTATGAAAATTCAAATGTCTTAACATTTGAAGTGAACTTTCTCTGATTAGAAATTCTAATTTTCTTTAAAATGCAAGAATACGACATTGGAGTCGTTCAGAAAGTATGCAAATGCATATTCGCTTACTTTGTACATGCAACAACTTCCTATGATGGAAACAGTGAATAAGCAGAGATATTTCATAGATAATTACAAACTTCGTGTCTGTTGTAATAATTTAAAGTTTGTGATTTCGTCTCTAAACTTACAAGGAAAGAAATTGTTGAGAGTATGAACAATTTTTGTCTCAAGAAAACTATTCTGGATAAAATATTTTTCAGGCAAAAAAAGATATATTAGCTTTTATTCCTCTGAAAATGCATCAGAATTCACAGTAAATGTATACGCACTTGAATGTAGTTGTAGTATATGCACCTGCTGTATCTCTGGCTCTGTATGTTTTTAAAGGGATATATGATACAATGCAAAATATCAGTCATAAATATTAAACAAAAGAAGCGATGAAAATTTTTTAGGATTTTGGATTTCCCCCCCGAATGATTAACTATTTCATGTTTTGTATGTGTGTTTTATCACCTTCTAACGATTTTTACCATAAAAGAGTCATCATCTAAGTTGAAAAAACTTTTGTTCTCTGCTGTTCATGATTTTACATCTTCAGTTTTAATTTGCTGTTGTTTCCTAACTGTTCTCTTGCTATATATATATATATATATATATATATATATATATATATATATATATATATATATATATATATATATATATATATATATATATATATATATATATATATATATATATATATATATATATATATATATGTGTATATATATATATATATATATATATATATATATATATATATATATATATATATATAGCTGACCCAGCCACGCGTTGCTGTGGCAACAAAGTTGGATTAAAATAAACTTTTACTCATTATTTGATAGAATCAAATAAATATTTTTAATAGAGCTTAAAATAGTATAGCCGATTTTAAAACATATGAGATTCATAATGGGCGTGATTCAATGTAAAAACGATTCCTAAATGTTACTAGAAAATTATGGGCAGCTGATGTGGCCAATTTCTGCCAGTAACATGTCCTGCCAAAACCCGGAAAGTTTTCCGAAGAAAGTTAATAACCTTCCTGAAATCATCTCGGAAGCCTCTTGAAAAATTCGAAGATCTTCCCATTTGAAGTTAGTCGTGTTTCTGGAACTTTAGTGTAAACTTAGGAAGGGATACAAAAAAAAAAAAAAGCTTAGCACCTTTCTGATTTATAAAGGAACTTCTATAAGCAGTAATGCAAACATAGCCAAAGCTTAGCCAGAACTGCAAGCAAGTATCGAAAATTTTTACTCATTAACGTTTCGTTTTTTTTTTTTTTACAGTGCAGGGTGAAGAAAGTACTTACTAAATTTTCTATGGAAAAAGCACTATACTTACGCTTAGTAAATTTTGTAAGTAAGACTTCCGCAAAAAAACAAACAAAAATAACTTGAAAGTGATAGTAAATATCGAAACTGATTGTAAAATAACCGAATGTAGAAACTAAGCGTAAACCACCATACACTTTTAGATTCTACGCTACATTTTATTCACCTCAGCTTTCTCTATAGTTTGTAATCAATAACTTCTTTACAAAATACATTAATAGGTATGATAACTTTCTCACTCGTGAGTAGACGATAGATAGTTTTCCCAGGAGATAAATATGTATATTTCAAGTACAAACCGCAAATAGACATTGTTTTGTCTTAAGATATTTATAGGGGGATTGAAAAAGCTAAACGCTTTGAAAGCTGAAGTCTTCTAAGTTATGACGCTATTAATGGATTACGTGGCAACACAAACATTTCTCCTTTAAACTTTCCCGACAAAATTGTTGACTTTTGATGTAAAAACGTGTACCGTTGCGTAATTTAGGTGGGTTTAAATCGCGAAAAAGAATAAATTGTTGAGCCAATTTTCAACCGGAAATCGTGTAGTCGCATTCCTGGTGCATCCGGGGAATTTAAAAATTCATTTGGAATGTTTACTGCTTTGTTTTTATCGACAACTGTATAGGCTTGTTCAGCATTAATGGGGAGCTTTTTTTTAAAGCCGTCAGTAATGGCTCATTATTCGCAATAATTGTAGCTAAGACAGCGTCATTGTTCTGTTGTTTACGTTGCAAATCAATGTTAACTAAGTCGGTGGCCCAACTATCAAGTGACGGCATATCATAATAACTAAGTGGCAAATTTGAATTTGAAACGCAAAAACCTTCAGTTAAAACTAAAGCTTCATATTCATCTCTTGTGTAAAATCTGGATTTGGACATTTGTGTGTTTGTTAAACTTTATGAAATACGTCTTCAAATGTGAAAGTTATATAGTTTCTCCTTAAAAAAAAAATGATTGTATCGGATAGTATGTCGTCAAAATTGTTTTAAACAGTTGACGAATACTGTTTCTCCGTATGTCAAACCTGCATTAGAAAGTGTCAACTCCCAATGACTTTGGGCGACCAATAAATACAATTTGCGACATGCATCATGATATGTATTTGACAGTCGACAATTGACGATCTACAAATATTCCTGTCTGTTCGGGAATGTTTACCGAATACAAAACTGCAACAAAACCAGCGCGATTACAGTGGCAATTATGAGTTTTAAAAAATTAAATTTATCTGGGAATAGACTCTCAATTAGTTCACTTTTCGTCTCAACGGCAGTGTAGAAATTGTCTGGCTATTTCTTGTACTGTATATTTTGATACAGATCAATTTCACCGTTTCCAATACTCAGCAATTGCTTAGAAAATACTTGTGCGATTAGATTATTTTTCGTTTATACTCGCATGTTCATGGCCAATCGCATTATCTCGACATTACGCTATAAAAACGATTGTTTTAAAAATGCGTTGATTTCATCGGAATAACTGGTAATGTCTGCCGGAAGTCCCCAGACAGTATTCAGACGATTTCGCCTAAAAGTTTATCGTTGCCGTTCAAATCTTGCACAATCCTAGGATGTGCTTCGAATGAACCCTTTTACTCATGAGCCATAGTACACTTATCCCAAATTATAATTTCACTCTCTTGCAACACTACAGCCATACCACGTTTTTTTTTTTTTTCTTTAATGTTACACATTGCGTTTTGTTTGTTATGAATATCTAATAGGCAACTTTAAAGCTGAATGTGCTGTTCGTCTACCATCTAAAAAAAGTAGCAGCAATGCCTGACGATGCAATTGTCACTGCAATTTTCTGTTGCAAACGTATGTTTGCAAGAATTAATGATATTAAAAATCTCTTGGGGAACAAAATAAAGAAAATAATTGTTTTCCGCTTAAATTCATTAACCTTCCTGAAATTAACCTGGAATTTTTTTGAAGAATTCAGTAGTCTTCTTGGTTAAAGGCAGTTATGATTCTGGCACCTTCAGAGAAGCCTAACGCAAGTTTAATATAATATCCCGGAACCTTCCTGCTTTTCTAAGAAAGCTCTCAAAGCATTAATACACGCATTGCCAACGCGAAGACGGACTCTCAAGCAAGTAGCTCGAATGTAACTCCTCTGCAACTATTACAAAACTTCGTAATCCAGTTAACTTTTCGCACTCATTGGGTGTTGAGTCAATCTGAACGAACCGTAATCGCTCCGAAACCGATACACCTATTAAATACGTTTAGTTAATCTTGATACTGGTGGAGAAAAATACTTTTCACAACGGTGTGAAATCTGGAATTTGTAGCAATTCAAGGAAACGTTTTGAAAAATATAGTTGATTTTCTCAGGAAGTAAATAATAACCTGTAATATCCCGAAACGTTATATGGAAATTCTAAGCAGTATTTCTGAGTTTTTTTATCATGGTTTATTTAGCAGTAAGTCATACGATGTTAGAGTTGTATCGATTAATTAACTTACATCGCCATCTATTAAGAATTTTTAGAACTAAACAATTAATTCACACTATTATTGCATAATTAATATGAAATTTGCAATAAAAAATTATAAAAACTATCCTATCTTTTAAGTTGAACCAAATTACAGATAGGTATGAAATTTGATAAAAATCGGTTCAGTAGTTTCGGAGTTTACCCCGAACAAACATCGTGACACGAGATTTTTATATATATAGATATATATGTGTGTATATATATATATATATATGTATATATATATATATATATACATATATATATGTTTATATATGTGTTTATATATATATATATATATATTCATTTATTGGGGGGGGGGGGAATGCGCCTGTGTCGGCGTTCAGTTTAAACGCTATATATTAAGGCTCAATCTGTATGAAATAATTTTTTTTATGCATGCCATGAAACGGTTTTTTAAGTATGAGGTATCATGTTCCGATTGAATCATCTTTTGTTACATATCAATTTCATCGTGGGATGTGAAATTATTCACGTTATTTGTATTGAGTATGCGCAAATCATACCCTAAGCATTAAGACCTTCTAAATATGACGAATTCAAAGGCCATATCACTATACTGTAATCGTTAGTGATTTCGACCTCAAACGGGAATAGCCAATTGCACCATCTAAATCCTCGCGTTGAGTGTCATATGCGCTAATCATAAAGTATCATAAAAGCAATTTATGTCAAGTACCATTATCGTGAATAGGAATGAATAAGGTAGTAACTGAATGCCAGATGGGAATAATGGATGTAGCGGTGAACCAAGAGGAAATTATTAAAACTAAAATGATTTATTATTACCAATTACAAAAAAATACTGATAACCGTCGATATCAATATTGTGTGTGTATGAAATCAAGCATGCTATGAAACGTGGTTTATGTTCTGAGAAGTGAGTTGGAAATACAAGATAGAAGATAAGGAATGGTTTACTAGTTTAAGGTATCAGATTGTTATATTTGAAAAAATAACATAGACATAAGTTTTAATGTTATTTTTTAAATATATGTGTTTCGAAAATGAAAAAAAATGTAAAAACAAGCATTTAAATATTATTCTGTTTTTTAAAAAAATTGGGAGAATTTGAAGAAAATAGAGATTTACGCTAACAGCTATGGACAAAATTTGGTTCTATTAACGCATAAATCGTTGTAGGAATACATTTTTGTGACACTTGTGTATTTTACTGTAAAAATACAGTTGCTTACAATCTAAGTAAACCGATTAATGAGAAAAAAAGGAATCTTTTACTTGCATATCAAAAGCAAAATTCAACACTTTAGTATGGAAAGAATATTTTACATTGGAAATCCATTAATAATTTCAGCGAAAATATTTCATCAGCTTTAACTTTCAAAAAAGAAAAAATACCACTTTTATTAATTTTAGCAAAAAAAAAAAAAAAAAAAACCAACTTTAAACCAATAGGAACGACATATTCACGGAAATTTCAGCTTTAGAGAAAGCAACACGCTTTAGTTTGAACGCACCGACATTTTTACTTCACAAAGTGACACATCATCAATTGCTCTCGCATAAAGTAGTGAGTCAATGAAAGTGGGTGGGCTAAGCCGCATTGCGCACGGTTCAAGCACTAACATTTATGCAAATTAGGACTGGAAGTATCTTCTTTGGTGAAAGTAGAATTGAATATTGTGCAAAAGTGTGGAGGCAAGGTGACTTGTACACAGCCTTTTATGTATATTAAGCTGTTAAGCTTCTAAATAAATAAATAATTTTTGTGCAACAAATTGAACTTAGACTTTTCAATTTAATATTTGTAGGAGTTTATTACTATTATTATCATTGCATAGATGGAAGTAAATGTTTCAAGTGTTCAACTAACAAACTAAATATCGTACTGAAATGAATTGAAACCAAAAAAAAAAAAATCTTGTATGAATTTCGCTTTGGGTCGTGGTAGCCCGATCGGTAGAGTGTCGGATTCGGGGCGGAGGGTACTTTTCTCCGCACACACCCCACCACTTAGCTGGAAGCCTTAGGTTCCACCGTCCGGGGGGTCCGCGTAGCGGGCCCCCCGCGGGACTGAGTGCGGCAGTCGATAGTCGTCTGTGCTACGGACGGGCTTGGTGCTTATTGCGCCGGGGAAGGTCACCATACTGAGCTTCCGCTCAGCTGGGTGTTTACCCCTTAATGTGTGGGTCTTGCTCACCGTGAGTCCCACCGTCGTCCTTAAAGGGGACTGGGCGACGTTAAATATGCTCGTGGTCTCAATGTCCTCCAAGTGAAACGATAACTCTGGGGGTGCTAGCACCAGGTAGCTATTAGCTCCTGGACTAGTTCTAAATTCTCATTAACTGTTCGATCCGGTGATGGTGCTGCCATCTATCGGTATATAAAATAATGGAGGCAAGGCACTTAGTATGCAGTCCTCGACATAAATACAGTTGTAGTCAGTTGTGACTCTGAATAGGAATAGGAATAGGAATTTCGCTTTATGTGCCTCCCTGGCCGAGCGGCGGAAAGCGCTTGCTCTGACAACTGGTTGAAAGCAATAAAATAGGTAGTTGGTTTGCTTTTCAGCGGTTCCCTGGGGGTTGTGTCTTTCTGATAAGGATTTTATTCTTTACTGTGTATTTTTCTGGAGGCCAGGTGCTTTGTTAGATGTCCTCTGGTGAAGCTGTTCAGCTTCTTGAAGAGTTAAAATTAAAAGTTATAATAAATCTTGCAATATGTCACTTCATTTTACAAAACCGATGCTCAATTTCCTGATCTGTCACAGCTTGATCATAACTAGGAATGCTTGGGACGGTAAGTTGGACATCCTGCGAGTTTGAACGAATTAGTGCCGCACATACAGTAATCGACCAAGAGCTGGCTACGCAAAAAAGAGAGCTTAAGGTACGCTTAATAATTTTGTTAAAAGACAAATTAAATATACAGAGAAATATTTATCGCCCGTCTTCTAGGGCGGACGAGGGACCAAGAGGGGTTATGGGAAGTCAAGGAACGAAACGTATTTTTAAGCTAAAGCATTAAACCTTTAAAAAATCTTATTACGTTTTTAAAATTTAATCTTGTTAAGACAAAATCTCATTAATGTTAATCAACAAAACACTGCACACGAGCTTATCCTGTTTAACACTGGGCATTTTTAGCACGAAATACAGTGTGATGCTGATACAATTATAAGTTATTTTGATGTATTTACATGCATGCATTTTATATATTACAATCATTTCATCACTAGGGCTGGGAGATATCAGATCTTTAATACCATGATATATCGCTCTTCAAATATCGATGTTTAAGATATATCGATAGATTTAGGTCGGAAAATTCCAAATTTTACAAGTGTCGTAATACTGTGATGCTTACAGGTTACGTTAGCCTAAATTATATTATATTAAAAATGATAGGTAGGTTGGTGCCAGAAGGTATTGGTAGCCGCAAGGGAATAGTTTTAAAAAGTTTAAATACTTCTGAACAATCTACTGAAGTTGTTAATTTGGGTAAGTTTTACTTTTCAAACTAGTTTTGAACCAGTTCGAAAAATTCACAGCTTAAAAATTTCAGTTTCAGTCAGTTCGAACTAGTGTAAACCAGTTTCAACCAGTTTAAACCAGTTCGAACCAGTTTTATCACGATTTTCCCGCTCCGGTTTGAACAAGTTCGAACCAGTGTAAACCGGTTTTAAACACTTTGAACCATCTTGAATTGGTCTCCACCGGTTTGAACCAGTTCAAACCACTTTGAACTGTTTAACCAGTTTTTAAAAGGCTCAATTAGTTTATCCGATAATAAACAGTTTGAACCAATTTTAACCGGTTTAAATCAAGTAAAACCAGTTTAAACCGGTTGAAACTAGTTAAAACCGTTTTGAACCAGTCTAAACAGTTTAAACCTCTCCAATTTTGGATCGATCGCGGTTCGCCAATTCCCGGACGCTGAAAAAGAAAATTTATAAATCTAACATTGTGCTCAAATCACAGCTTGAAAAATTCCAGGTTTGATAAATTCCCAGTTTAAACCAGCAGGGAAAATTCCTTGTTTGAAAAATTCAGAGTTTCATCCCGTTCGAACTAGTGCGAACCAGTTTAACCCTGTTCAATCAGCTTAATCCAGTTGATACCGGTTTAAACCAGTTTAAACTAGTGTGAACAAACTAGCTTGGACCGTTTTTAACCGGTGTGCGCCTGTTCGAATCAGTTTGAGCCGGTTTAAACCAGTTTAAACCAATTTAAACCGGTGTAAACCAGTTGATCCGGTATAAACCAATTTGAACGAATTGGACTAGTTTGAACCGGCTTAAACTGGTGTAATTCAATTTGGTTCGAACGAGTGTGAAATGGTTTGAACCAGGTTCGACAGGTTTAATCCAATTGAAACCAGTTTGAATCAGTCTAAAACGGTTTAAACCAGTTCGAGCCGGTTTAATCCAGATCAGTAAAGTTCGAACCAGTTTGAATCGGTTTTAACCGGCGTGAGCCCGTTTGAAAAAATCCCAGTTCGAAATGTAGCTTCAGATTTGAAATAAACTGGGTTTAATTTAGCCACACAAAAACTGGTATGAATAGATGCAACGCGATGCTCACTTTAGAGCTGGGGTCGGCAAGTCTAGATACTTACTAAAAAGTTTCGAGGTCCAGGAAAAAAAAAAACAAATATATGTCTTACATTTTTCCATTTTAATTTTCAATCCGTAATCAATGTAAATAGAACCGTTAGGCGTATTTGCATTCAAAACTTAACTTGAAAAATTATATTTACGGTCTGAGATTCCGCAAGTGAGGTTTTCAGGTTTTGCTAGAAGCAGTTCTTTAACAAAGTTCCTACAATATTGGAAATTTTAATCACAAAAAAAAAAAAACTTTTTTTTTTTTTATTTTGCACATAAAAATATTTTTTTATTCTCAAATTCAGCTTAGTTTTTAGCGGAAAACACCAAGCATATTACAGAAATTATCACCAAAAATTTTTCATCAATGCTTGAATAACTTTTTGAGACATCACTGTTACAGTCGACAAGTTTCTTTAAAAATATCATTTTTCGGAAAGAGCAGCTGGATGCAACTAAGTCTGGAGTTTGGTTTACAACATAGTTTTTGCTAAAACATAGTTAAACTCCAATTGTAGCTCACGTAGAGTACAATCTAAGACAGTTATGGAAAACTAGTGCATCAGGCTACAAAACAGAATCATATTTTTTTTTACAAATGTTTCATCGAAAATGTAGATTTGAACGCAGTCGGATACCTCAAAAAGTAAAAACGTGAACATAAATGCAAATTTATTGAATTTAAAATGTCTGGATGATAGATACACTGCAAATAATCAAACACTTTTGGAACACTATTTGCACACGTACACTTGTCCCCCTTTTAAGAACACTATTTTTGTAATAGATATTAGAACCGTTTTGAGAACACATGTCATAATACTTTTTGAACACGTTACACTTGTCCCCTTTTTTAGGACACTTTTTCCGATCAGTTTTCAAAACACTTCTAGAAACACTGTTCGGAACATGTATATCCTTTTTAGCACACTTTTTAGACATTTCATGGATAGTGTAAGAGAATGGTTTTTGAACACTTGCACTAAACATTTTATGGTACACGTTTTAGTATAGTTTTTAGGATATGTTTCGGAACAATTACTGATCACTAATATACTCTCAGAATGTGTGTAACTCAAGTATAAAAGAAGCTTATAAAAAGAAAAAATACTCACTAAATTCATTTTTGTTGAGACTACAGGCTTGATGATGGGTTTAGGCTTTGAGTGAATATGATTATTAATCTACATTATTAGTATGAAAATTTAAAATCTAATGGCATCTCAAAACCAATGGAATATTTTACAGCAAAAAAACAAACGAGCAAAAATAGTAGCAGGAAATTGTAGTAAAAAATCATATTTACTACAGAAATGACAACTAAATTTGAAATATAAATTTCCATAAGTAAGTTTTCAAAGCCAATCAATAATGTAAAAAGTAAACAAAAATGTGTCAAAAACAAATGGTTGCATAAATTAATTAAAAAAAAATCCCTCAAGAACAAAAACTTTTTTATTACTGTCTATAAATCTAATTTGTTTACGTTCCTACTATTTAGCTACGCAGTAGTCTACTGCTCGGTTTATGATCAATGACCATTAAAATTAGTATTCTTTTATAGCATTGAAATGCAATGAAAATCTTTAATAACTAATCATTTCTGTGAAAGTTCGCTGCAAAGATGGAATTACCAATTAGTTAGAATTTAGTTTTTTCTTCCTCGTGCAAAGGACAGGAGCAAATGCATTAAATAAATAAATTAAAAAAAAAAAAAAAAAAAAAAAAACAATTTCATATGAATTAGGCCGAAAAATTCCATTTAACTCATTTCCAGATGTATGTAAAATGTTTTCGACCCGTCTGCAAGTGAATGTAAATGTACGGGCAATCAAAATGCCCATTTTTGATAACTACTGAATTCATTATCACGAGTTTTCTCGTGACGTCAGTAAGTACGTATGTATCAGAGGTGAATTCGTAAATGTTCCAATAGCAGAAACGCTAATGATAAATGAGTGAATAATGATTTTTGGCCAGTTTTGTGTGGAAGCGGAATTATTTTTCTTGAAAAGTAACTTCGTTCCAGTAAGACCAAGCACGAATTCACCCCTGGTTTTAATGTATCAGGCATAACTGAAAAACTGCATGCCGTAATAAGTTAAAATTTTGTATGTAGACTGAGGGGAGTCTGGTTGTGCATCTCCGTTTTTGGTGTGCACAGAGGTTCCAAAAGAAGCGTTTACACTTTTTTCTTTTTTGAACCAAATCGGTGTAGTTTTCAATGACGACTAAGAGGCATATTATGTTCGATTTGTTCGATTCGATCAAATTCTATCTAACAGTCACGTAGCGAGATATTTTCTTATGAGTAAGTAGGGTAAAGGAAATTTCTGGCTTCACTTTTGGTTGATAGAATTCTTTCCAATCGAATCATCAATTATGTTAGGTTGAATGTGCCCCTGAAATGATGTTATGAATGGACGCCCACTTGGTAAAAAAATTGAGCGACAAATATTTCACTAGGTACTGTTTCTAAATTGTTATTTATAAAATTTTGTGAAAATCTGATTATTAGGTTGATCAAAAGTTATTAAACGTAACTTGCTTTTTTTTTAAATGGCACATTCAACTCGATTGTGTTCAATTCGATGGAAAGCTATTTACCAGTAGCGTAGTGAGAAATTTCAACTGGATGAGGCCATGTAAATTTTTGGCTGTGCTATTGGTAGATATAATCTTATTCGATTGGATCAAATTATGTTTGAGTTGAATGGGCCACTTCAACTTAAAAAGTTTCAGTTGTACTTGATTTTTTTCAATAGTGCGATTTTCTTTAAATAAAAACACGAGTTTTCAGAAATTTCTGGTCAAACTCGCTTAATTATACTTTGAAATACAGATTGCTGTTTAAAAAGTTAAATTGTCTCAAGGAAGAAATAAGTTCCCTAATGCAGCTAAAAATTAAAACACGTATTTAATTTACATTTTAAACTGATGGACTTAGAACCTCTGAACTCCTATTGTGCAGTTTACTAAACACATCTTGTCGTAAAACAAAATATTTTCTTAAAATTAACCTAATTGACATAAATAAACATTTTAAATTTTACATCACACTGCAGAAAGTAGTATTGCGGAATCCTCATCGTCTTTGGGCAAAAGTTTAATTAATTGAGTGTTGGCCAACTCTGACTTATTTTGTTTCAGTCGAACGTATAATTAATTTTAGTGTGGTAGGTTCATTGTTTCAAAGCTTTTCAAAATACGAAAAAAATGAATTTCAGTTTCAAATGTTTGGAAATTTAAATGCAAACGACGTCAGGAAAAAGTCTTACATAACTCGAGCTTGGACAGAAGTACGTTCATTTCGTTTCAATAAAAGGAAATCATGAAACGCATTTGCAGAAATCGTTTACAGTTTTACTACTTAACATTCATTTAACTCAATATTTATTTGATTATTTTATTTGACACTTGTACAGATTTTAAAATTTACATCACATTGCTGGACAGTTGTATTGCAGAATCTTCGTTTTTACATGCAAGTCAATTCCATTGTAAAATTCCATAAAAATTTAATTTATAAAAGCTATTTTTTTACATTTATAAACTTTATCAGTTGAACACAAATAATATATGTCCCCTTTAACAATAAAACCTCTTTGATAATATTTTTATAGAATTAGACCCCCCCCCCTCTGCTCAGTTACCTTTTATCATCAAATATAGCTGAAATGTTTTAAAGATATCAATTTTTTTTTTTTATAATTTACGGCGAGATTTTCCGAGTCTCCTTCCTCTAACGTCTTCAAGTTCAGCTTAAAACTATACTTTTAAAATTAAATTTTGAAACATTGAGGTTGGATATCCCCTTAAGTCCCCTAAAAATCGGAGGGGATCATTCATGGAAACTCTTACCCTTATTGTTTACTAAAGACCAATCTAAAATTGCAATTTTAAAACTTCAGTTTAACTCATTTTTCTAGAACCCCCGCCCCCCCCCCCCCTCGTTTTCTCACCTTTACATCACCCAAAGACAGCTTAATCGTTATTTTCATAACATCAGCTTCAACAAATATCTCGAGAAGGTATCCCTACACCTTTACCCGAACATTAAAAATATGGCCTAGAATTGCGTTAGTAAAGCTAAAATTAGAATTTTTTAATTAAAAGCCCTGAAAATTCCGAGTATTCCAGTCTGTGGCCCCCTGAGCCTCTCTTTTATAGTGTTAAATAGTTTGCATGAAATATATGTATAATATTGAAATATTTCTTTTATATCTGCAACAGAATGAACTTCTTACTTATCCAATAATTACACGTTTTTCATCAAAATTTTCATCATGTGTTGTTTAATTTTAGTTCATCAAGTTGTTAATTTTTCTTAAATAGAACATGGTATTTTTCAAAACATAAAATTTTTTATTAACGTGTCGAACAGCAAATTGAAAAATTGATTTAAATAAGGCAAAAAAAAGGTAAATTTCTCAGAATTATCTTCTAAACCGGTGATTTTAAACATTTTGTCTCTCAGTCCTTTTTTTGAACAATTTCAGGCCCGATATATGTACTGAGACACTTATACATTTATACAAGCCTATATAAGCTTTAGTAGTTTCAGAAATCAGATCAACATAGCTAATGTAACTTTTTGCATATATTTCGAGCTCAGAGTAGAAATTGAAACATCATTTTTTTTTTTTTGCTTTACTATGTATTTGTGTTAAATTTAAATTGTGAGACTCGAATTTCAGAAATTTATAAAGTGTAACAAATAACAATAAAGGTTAGGGATCCTTGTTCCAAGCATAATCAATGGTCAAACATCTGGATTACAATTGCATAATTTTTAAAATTTAGTTATTTAGATTCTTCTACAACTTAAACAGTATGATGAATAAAAGTTTATTTAAAACAAAATGTGAATGCTCAGAGATGTACAAGTGCTTAATGTACGAATGCTAATGTATAATGTACACAAAATATGGAGCTCAACAATCTGCGAGTGCTAAATCAATTTTCAAATGTTTAAGCATAATGTAATGAATAGTAATGGAAATAAGTAACTTGAGTTAAATTATTCCAAACCAGACCAAAACAGTTACAGATGAAAATTCTGAAATCGACATCAGTGTTTACTAATACTTTCTGCGTAGCTTCGCAGAATTTGGCACACGTGATGAAATACGTCACAAATTCGTAGCACAAAGTTCTTTCAATTACGTTTATGAGTGAGAGTATTGAAAAAATGTAACAAAATTTACAGCAAAAATAATGTCATTTAATTTAATACTGTATACATACAGTATATAGTACAACCAACCAGTCTTCATCTAGCCATTCTCACTGCAGCAAAGAAAGCAATGATTTTACAAGTGTGCCCAAATGTGACCAAACATGTTTTCAAATGTGTTGAGGAACCATCTGCTGCCTGGACTCGTGTGTTGGCACTAGAGGTTCAGTATCCAGAACACATTCGGAACACTTTCCTTCTGGCGGAGCTTATACAGAATACTTCATAGCGCACATTCGCATATTAGGATCACTTTTTCTGAAACAAAGTGTTCCAAATTGTGCAGGTTCATTTGCAGTGTAGTGTGTGCTGGATGCTGTTTTTGTTTTAAAAGGATTGTGTAAATTTGAGAGGTTTGCATATAAAAAGTCAAGCGAAAAGAAAAACGTGCAATCATGATTCCTCAATTTTTTTTCTTTCTTGAGAGCTATCTGAGTTGTAAATAAGACTTCTTAGAAATTTAAATTAATTTCTAGAGAAAAAGAATGGGTCAATGCGTTTTTTCAAAAGTGCACTTAGTGGTAAAAATTTATGGTTTATAGCTCGTGGTGCCAAGTAAAATTATTTCCTGTGCTACGTAATCTAGAACTTTATTTATGAAAAGAATGTGGGTTTTAGAAAATGTATTTTATAACATAAACATGGGTAATTATAACCTGGGAATACGTGACTTATTTCTCTGGTATGAAATAACTAATGCATTCCCCATATTTACAGCTGAACTCCGACGTTGAGAGAAACTCTTATGAGCTCTTATCTCAATAAAGAAACTCTGCCGAGAACTAAATATAATTTTACTCTTAATGAAAAAAAGTACGAGTTAAATATTTGCAATGATTTTTTCGCGACGACAAAAGCTTCCTCTTTTTCGCATAATTTGCGTGCTTGTTCTGAAGTGAATATTAGATTAACAGGATGGGAAACATTTAGGTAGTAAAATATATGCATAAATTATGCATGTTATATGATTACTGTAACGAAATTTGCCTCTTTATGAAACTACACATGAATAAAATTTCGTGTATTAACTCTCATGAGCAAAGAAAGAGTTATGAGGTGTGCTAAAATTTATAATGACTAGTCGACCCGTGCGGAACTCCGCACTGTACTTCGAATCGTTTCATAAGGCATTTCGCTCTTTAAAAATTTCAAAGAAAGAATATTATGAAGAAAAACCGAAAAAAAAAAAAACCCCGACTTCGTAAAAACCAAAAAAACTAAAAAGAAAAAGTATAAGCCCAGTAGTTTAGGATGTTATTAAGTACTACTGAATAACTACACTGTTGAAATAGTTTTATAACTGTACACAGATAAGACAAATCATAAATTCCAAAGCAGAATAGAAGGATCAACAGTCGAGGCCCATTCCTTTCTGAGTCAAGGAACCCCGTAAAATTTGAATGGGCCCCGACTGTTAATCCTTCTATTCTGCTTTTGAATTTATGATTTGTCTTATCTGTATGCGGTTATAAAACAATTTCAACGGTGTAGTTATTCAGTAGTACTTAATAACATTCTAAACTACTGGGCTTATACATTTTTCTTTTTAGTTTTTTTGGTTTTTACGCAGTCGGGTTTTTTGTTTTTATTTAATAATTTTTTATTTGACACTTTTTAGTTAATTTTCATTGACTTAATTATTATGATTATGATACGGTACATTTCGCAATCTTGTCATTTCATAGAGATAGTTTGTTTGTATCGTGAGGTCTATTAAGTAACTTGGGTTGGTCTAAACTGCTGATATTTAGTTCCTCTAGGGACCTAACTCCGCTTAAAGCTACATGTGCTTGACCTTCGGCAAAAATGCGCGAACTTAAGTCAACCACAGCACAGCTATATAAACAGCCTGTATAACTCATGATGACGCAAAATCGGAAACGTTCCGTCAGTCAAATCTTTCTCGCAAAACTAAAAAAGCCTGTCTAGAAAGTACACGTCGCGAAACTCAGTCCCTTGAATCAAGACAGAAACAAATGCAACATGTTAGAGATGAAAATCGAATTAGTAGACTTTCTTTCTTTTGGTGCTTATTGCACGGGTTTATTTTGACGAGGACTACAATCTGAGTGTCTTGCCTTCGTTACGCATAATATACTTTTCATTACAGTACAGAATACAAATAAAGAACACATGAAAGAATTTACATCAGAAAGAGGGGAAAGCCCATCCGGAGCGAGGGTGTCTTGACCCACCGCCTCAAGTGAGTGGAGCAATCGCTTAGACCACTCGGCCACTGAGATCCCAATTAGTAGACATAGTAAACAAAAAAAAAAAAAAAAAAAAATCAGGCAGCGAAAACTGCCTGCATTTGTCGCACGCAGGTAGCGTACGACACAGTGTGCAACACCAAACTTTCGCCGATCCCGAACTGACAAAATATGGCAACTGGTTGTTGATATGGTGAATTTTGATGACTGTCGTGTGTTTAGTGACACTCCCAAGGTTAAGACAAATCGATTGACGTAAGAATTACCAAAATTGGCCAAGGCGTTTAGCCTGTAGAACGCTACACAGAAACAGACATACATACATAGACTGATAAACAGATTACCCTCCTTTGCGTCGCGCACGCACAGTCGGGTAAAAAGTAAACGGAAAAAAGTAAGCGCACAAGAGAAGACATGTAATTTAAAGATTTCAGCAACAAAACCTCGTTAAATACAACGTTGAGATAATTTGATCATCGCTCACCTTTTGGTTGCACGTATTTTCAATGCAAATATAAATATCATTAAAAGTGTGGTTGAGTGACACGTGAAAAATCAGTAATTTTGCATGTCAAAAAACAGGTTGTGGCAAATACAATCCTTCCCATGTGAGGATCTGACGGAAAAAAAAAGAAACGCTAAAGAGATATTTATTTTCACGGATTCAAACTGGTGCCATTCTGATTAACAGCATGATACTGCAACAAATCTAGCAATTGCGCCTTCCATGTAGAATGCTATTCATTGAAGGAATGCGTAATAAAAAATGGCAAAAAAAGCTTTTCGCTGAAAAAAAATAAGATCATTTGTCTATGTCTTGTCATTAGCCAGCATGATACGATTTAAAATTATTCATTTTCTCAAACATTCTAGAGAAGTAATAAATTCGATTGAAAATAAGTATTTTTATTTTTGAATATTGAACAATTTCCCAAGCAGGCTGCTTTAACCGTTACGGTGGGCCGTGGTAGCCTGATCGGTAAGGCATTGGACTCGGGACCGGAGGGCCTCGGGTTCGATCCTTGCTGGCCGAACACCCACCGTCGTCATTAAAGGGGACTGGGCGACGTTAAATATGCTCGTGGTCTCAATGTCCTCCAAGTGAAACGATACCTCTGGAGGTGCTAGTACCAGGTAGCTATTAGCTCTTGGACTAGTTCTAAATTCTCATTAACTGCTCGATCCGGTGATGGTGCTGCCATCTATCGGTATATAAAAATAATGGAGGTAAGGCACTCAGTATGCAGACCTCGACATAAATGCAGTTGAAGTCAGTTGTGACTCTGAATCGAATCGAAACCGTTACGGCTTATATGCCCGCGCATGTTTTTCTTTTAATCGAACACTTAAAATGCAAAACCAAAACCGGTTGAACTGAGTTCGTTTTTTAAGTGTAATTTTTCGAACATAGACAAAATGTATTTTTTTTTCACCCGAAAGCAGAGGAGTAGAAAAAGATTTCTTACTAATGTGTGTGAAGTTGATAATCATTTTAATGTTTTATATCGTATTCGAATAAATAATTAAAGGTTTACTGGGTGAAACTCGTAGGTTTAATTTGGCGTAGTATTTTTTCATTTGTACAAAAGGACGAACACTGCTATTAGAAACATCTACATTTCAGCATACAATGAAAATGTTTTTCTGCACAAAAAGGATTCCCTTGAGGTATATCTAATACTTTTTTATGCTTACATTATGCTTAGTGGTCTGGACGGAGTCAAAGCTTTAAAAAAAGGAAGAACACCCTTCGATTAGCAGTCAACTTATCTGAATGATAACTGTAGCCTGCGTAAAGGAGTCGAAACACCAAATAACATTCCTACTGCATTTATTTTATTACGTGTATTATCTATTGTATGTTATGAGTACATGCGTAATATTAATGTAAATTTGCTACTATGTCGGACAGCCCGAACTGACCCGAAGTTCAGACAGTTTATAGCCGAACGCTCTACCGAAAAAAAAAAAAAAAAACACAGGTTAATTTTAAATATTTTTTCTTGCCGAGAAGTGTTTTCATTTTTGAAATTTTTTTTACAATTTGTTATCGCAGGCTGTTTGAACCGTTATAGCTTAGATGGCAGCACTTGTTCATCATTTAACAACACGGTTGAACTACAAAATAATTTGAACTAAGTTCTTTTTTAAGCGTAGCTTTTTGAATGTAGTAAAAATGTGATACGCTATTTATTTTTTTGCAAAAAGAAGAAAAATATATACATTACCCTTCAAATTGAAGTAGTATTTTTCTTATTTGTACAAAGAGTCAAAAACTCATTAGAAGAATCTATATTTCAACACACGATTTATTATATTTTTCTGAACAAAAAACAATTCAATTGTAGTCTGAAATCTTAAACCTGATACTTATATTTTCGCTTACATTACGCTTTAATTTTCTTACCGGAGTCAAAGCTTTAAAAAAAAAAAAAAAAAAAAAAAAAACTTTACAATGGAAAATCAATTTAGCTCCATGTTGCATCAAGTTTTTGTAACAGCAAGGAGCGTTTCCATATCATCTATTCCCTCATATTTGTTATTCATTATTATTAAGTGTTCATGTAATAATGCGCAATATTTCTCTACTTTTTTGATGCAGATTATCCGGACGTGGGCCCGAACACGCATTCTCCTAGTTTACCAGTCAAACGCTCTGCCGATCAAGCTATTCAGCTCTGTCGATAACAGTGCAAGTTAAAGTTATAAATTTCACCGAAAACCTAAGCCTGGTTTTTTAAAACAGGTTTTTTTTGCCCGAAAAATCAATTTTTAGACCGTGGGTCTATTTTTCGTCAGTAGCCTGCATGATAAGCTTTAAAATAAGGTGTAAATCAAAGAAATCGATCAAGAATTGCGGACAATCTCGCGTAGAAACCAAAAACAGGTTACAGAAATAATATATAAGGATTATTGATAGGCTACTTCTTATAAGGGAAAAAAAAAAACAAAGGATGGGTCTTACTTGAATAAGATTTTTAGCTTAGTAGTTTCAAACGAGTTACGCTTCTATTCGTAGTAATTAACAAAATATTGTACCTGATTTATAGTTGTTTTTTTTCGCACACGAGTCATGTTGCCAATCAAAAGTCAATCAAAACATTTTCCTACTCGGAACAGATTCATTATTTTACGTAAAACTGACTTAATTGCGTGTATTATGATGATAAAACGAAAAGGAAAAAATGTTACTTCGGTTTTAGAATCGTTTGTTAGATATACTGCAGGTTGGCCATTAACACAGTCAGGGTAGGTGATATTAAACGTGTTTGGCGTCTTGCAGTTCTTTTGTGTTAAATGATCCCTAAAAGACCATTTCGACTTGCCTATTCGAGTATCTCTCTCTTTGTATATCGTCGCCTCAGAGAAACAGTAAGACATCTAATCCCAGTAATAACACTAAGATATCCTACTGTTGCACCGAGGCGACGATATGATGTGCATACACAAACCTGTTTTTGTGCGGTAGATAGGAATCGCACAAAAACGCATTAAAAATCGCCCAAAACTTCACAAGTAACTATAAAAAATAGTTTTCGCAACAGGATTAAGAATTATATTTAATGCGGTGAATAGAGACTTCATAAAAATGCCTCATGTAAAAAATAGTTCAAAACCTTACGAAATAACTTGGAATTGCTTTTCTAAACGAAATCGAGACAAGACGCTTGGCAGCTGCTAGGAAAGGTTTTAATTTTTTAAAAATATTTTGTCACCTTAAAGCAACAGTAGGATATATTAGTGATATTCGTGGGTTTAGATGTCTTACTGTTGCCCTGAGGTGACGATATGTAGTTATTTCACGCATACAAAACTTTTCAAAACGTATAAGCTTTATCCTTCTTAGTTTGATAGTGTGAGAATTTGCTTCTAACGAACTAGTTCAAAATTAAAGTAAGACAAACAACGTTAGAAAAAGCACTAATTTGCCGATTACAGCAGACACGTGTTTCGGCGTTACAGGGATGTCTTTTCATCCATAAGCTTATTATTTTTAGCATTGAAAAAGGCGTTCCCTGTAACGCCGAAACACGTGTCTGCTCTAATTGGCAAATTTGTGCTTTTTCTAACGTTGTTTGTCTTACTTTACTGTTCAGCACAAAGGTATTTATTTATCTTAGTTCAAAATTGTTTTTGTCACTTGAAGATGCTACCTCATACACGTTTTATTGATAATTTCGTCAATTAAGGTGGGTGGACCATAGAAAGCCATGTTCCATTGAAGGTCAAGCATTAAAACGTCGTAGTTATTGTCAGGTGATGACAAATTCCTTCCACTCACACTTAGCTCCATCAAACTCAAGGACACAGACGCGGTGGCGAGTCGCTCGCCTCGCTATTTTGTTAGTGTGGGTCCTCACTTCGCAGACTTAGGTCGTCGATATCAAAATTGTAATTCGCACACGTAGCAAAGCTAATTTTTTTTATGTAAATAACCTATTAGCATCTTATTTTCTTTTACTGTAAATTGTCATATAAGGATGTGCTATCATTCTAAAGAAAAAAATAATATTTTTTTTTCGATTTTAGTTAAAATATAGGTAGTGTTCCTATAAAAGCCGGTGGTTCCTTGCAAGACTAATCATAAATGTGACGTTTTGCCTTGCTAGGGCCTACATGAGCCTTACTAGGAACATTTACAAATCATGGAAATATGAACACTTAGTTTTTAGCAACACTGTAAAAAAAATTCCGAAACGTTACTAAGTATTTCCGGGTAACGTTTCGGGATTTCAATGGTTTTTATCCATTTCCCGGAGAAATCAAATATCATTGTCAAAAAATTTCCTGAATTGCTACAAGTCGCACGAGCGCAGACTTCTCACTGTTGTAAAAAATATTTTTAGGTCCCAGTTTAAAATAATAATTGAGCGTATTTATAAAGTGTATCCGCTTCAGTTCGATTGCGGCCCGTCCCGACTGATAAGGCGTCCAAAGGGCGCAAATAAGTCTATGGATTACCTAGCTTTGCAAGAATTGCTGGTGATTAAAATTTTTCATACCTACTTTCAATTCTGTCTTATCTAAGGCCATGTTTGCTGCATTGGCTTTTGGAGCTTTCCTGGAAACGATGGAAGGTCCCGAACTATTATCGTATACTCATCTAAGTTTACTCTGAAATTCCAGAGATACCTCTGGTTTTAAACGGGAAGATTTCTGAATATTTTAGGAGGCTTCCAGAATAATTTCAGGAAGGTTACTGAATTTTAGCGGAAAACGTTCCTGGTTTTTGTAAGATATGTTACTGGAAGAAATTGTGCATATCAGCTGCCCATTATTTTCCAGGAACATTTCTGAATCGTTTTTACAGTGTAAAATACGTAGCGGGAAAGTTGAAAAAATGTTTTATGTTTATATTATTAATATTTATAAGGGTTACTTTGCTTTTTAACTCAGATTGAATAGATATTCCTTTTTAAATTATTTTATTACAGATATATCTTTAAATTTCTTTTATGGAAAAGTTATTTCTGTAAATATGGTTATAAGAATAAGTCGATAATAGTATAGATCATTACATTTTATACGCATAATTTCAGATTTCAAGTATGTCAGGATCAAAACCTAGAAAAAGATTAAGTACACGTGATGAAAATTGTTTAAAAGACGCGCCATGGAAACACTACAAAATTTTCAACTTTGGCCTTCTTAGGAACAATTTCGCCTTGCAAAGCATGGACCTATAAGAAGCCATTGTGATTTTTTTTTCAATTTTTTAAAAATAATTTCATTCCAAAACCGCATTGGCAACTTATTTGCTATCGATATAATACGCATTACTATAATTTTTTAAATAAATGGTGTTCAAGAAATATTCGTTGAGTTTTTTTTTTTTAAAGAAGATTATAATATGTTAAGCATTTCATTTTTCGTTTAAGTGGAAGAGCTGTTTATGTAGTTTTCGTAAAAGTGGATATTTTGATTATTACAACTGTAGTTTTAAGTTGAACGACTAATTTATAATATGAGCCTTGTATGAAGCCCATGTCCTTGCAAGGCCGTTTGGAAGAGCTTAATAAAAGTTAAGTTTAAAAAGTAGTAATTATACCTTGAATTAAAAAAAAGTAAGTTATTTGATATACAATAAAACAAAGTGTTCATTAATATATTTTTCTTTTATTTATGCAGTAATTGAACTTATAAAAACTGTTTATTCGTTACAGTGGCCTTCCATTGTCCACCCACCTTATGTTCCAGTCTGATTGAAATTTTCCGCTACCGCACAAAAAAAAAAAAAAAAAAAAAAAAAAAAAAAAAAAAAAAAAAAAAAAAAAAAAAAACAGATTTGAGTCTGTATTGCTCAAAATCCATTTCCATGAGTGTGCAATATTTGTGTGTACATTTGTATTTTATTCCCATAGTTTTAAACTATGACATTTAATTCGTATGCAATATACTATTAGTAACCATTATTTATCAAAATATAAGGTATCAACATTATGAAAAAATTATTTGTACTTAAAAAATAATGATTTGTTCGTATTGCGGATGTGACCATTCAGTCACATTTTTACAATCTCAAATTTCTGTTTTTCGGTTTTAAACAATATTTTTTGATGCATTAGACTTTCTTTTATGCCTTTTGTTCTTTTCTTTTTTTACTTTTACGTGAAAGTAGGCTAAAGTGTTAATATTTGAACATTTGAAAAAAAATGCAGTTAGAAAGTAGCAGTTAAAAGTAGCTTTAAGAAATTTCAACCCTTTAAAAATTCACTATCATGTTTACCTTTTATTTGCAAACTTTTTTCATAAAAAATAATCAAATAGTAAACATTTCTAAGTATGGCCATGAAAATGGTCCGACAAAGCGCAGGCGACTAAAAAAATGCGTTGGCAACAAACCTTTTCGGAACAAGAATCTTTCTAAAGCCATGTTGCACCGAGTTTGCCCATATACTCTAAGAAATAATTTGAATGGCACCTAACATTTTTTCCTCGTACCTAAGAATTTGATGTTATTGTCGTTCTCTGGCCATGCATAATATTGTAAACAGAATTTTCGAAATAAACTGAAATTTCGCTCTATGTACTCATTGTTACTTAGAACTAGCGATCTGGAAAGCGTCTTTTAAACTAAAAATGAATTTAATTCTGTCTGGTAAAAAATATGAGTAAAACTAAAGTAGGTAATTTCTGTAATCCCAACTCTAAATTAGGGGAAAGTCGGGTAGTATCGGACACCAAAGCCATTTCAATCATAACACTTTTTGTTTTATTTGTAAAGAATTAGTTTTTACACTAAATTATGCTGTACTAAGTTACCTAACATAAATTGTAAACTGGTTAAAAAAACATGGAGTCGTATTTTTTAAACAAATTTTTGTCAAATTCTATTTTTGGCCAATTTTAAATTTTGGAGAGTTGTATCGGACAAAACATTAAAATGTTGAAATAAAAACAAATAGTTCAAAAATAACATTTTAATGTGCAAAAAAAAAAAAAAAAAAAACTAAACGAACTAAGTAGTTGGTTACTTAGAATAGTATACAAGTTTAAAAATGAAAATAAGTAATACTTTTTTTTTATAAAAGTTGAAAAATATAGCCTATGGTTGGTTTAGGATCCCCTAACTGAAACAAATTAATTTTAAACTTTGGAACACAAATCTCATGTGTAGTAAAGACTGTCCGGTTGCAGCTCAGTACATTTTTCATGTGCCCAACACTTACACGTTTGGCATAGGATCCAATCTTCTTCAAATGTCTCATTAAAAATTATGCAGTGAGTCAGCTCTTCGTTTTCCTGCGGCTCATCATCATACTTTAACTTTCTTTTAGTGTTTTCTTTGTTTTTCATTTTAGGTTGAACCGTTTTTTGTTTCTTTGGTTTGGGTTTTTCCCCTTTCTCTCTCTCTCTCTCTCTTTTTTTTTTGCGCTTCTCCTCTCTCAATCTTTTTTTTCTCCTCTGCTGAATTTTAAAACTTTTTCCAACAAGTCCAACTTTTTCAATGGCTTCTTTTATTTTGGTGCCAGTAACTTTGTCCGATACAACCCGAAATTGGTTTGTCCGATACAACCCGACTGTAAAGCTGCAGTTGTTTAATCACCACTAGGTTATTACTTAAGCTAGACTCTTTTATAGCTCATAATACTTAGATTAATATACTATCAGTCTAAAGGTATAACAATGAAACAATATAACTTACTCTAATATGCCCCAGAAGTTAAGTTCGTGCACTGCAATTCTCTCAACTAACAAACAACTAGCTTTGCACACCAGAACGAACGGTTGATTTGAACCAATATGGCGTCTGTGGCTTTCTTCCCTAATACGGCACAATAAGAATACCTAGTACGTGCTGCCCCTGGCGGAGGAATTAAGAACAGCCCTTGTCCGATACTACCCGCTGTCCGATACTAAACGACCTTCCCCTATAAGACGTGAAAAGAAAAAAAACGAAAAAGAGCAAAGAAAAACGTATGACATTGAAGAATATTCTTTTTCCCTGTTTTAAAGTTTAATATATAGTATATGCAAATGTTCCATTAGATGAGCTTTGTCATTTTTACGGTTTCTGCAAACTTTTTCATTCTGAGTTTTTAATTGATTTAATTATGGAACGCTTACACTTCATTTTTTCTCCTTTCTGTTTTTTTAACGGCAACAATATTGTTTACATTAAAAAGAAAGGGGGAGAGTGGACTAATACATCTACAACTGCAACAATGTATCAGCTTCCAGTTCCCCTTAATTTTACATCCACAATTTAAACCCAAGGCTGTAAACTATCGACCCCTGACTCCAACTATTTTACCTTAAAATTAGTCCGACTTCGCATTGGTAAGTCACGTGGTGTAACAACTGTCGCTGAACTCGTCCATTTTTCTCGGGACAATTCAGTGTATTTTTTTGTACTGTGAGCATTCCATTTTGCAGTAATATTTACCATAAACGCTCCCCGAAATTTTACAATGCATTAGTTACGGAGCGTGAGTATTCAGAAAAAGTTATAGTGAAAATGCATTCTTTTTGAGAGTGAACGATAAGACGTTTCTGAGCTCTGTGCTTATGCATAAAATTATAAAAATTCTTCAAAGCGACGTGAGTCCAGCACGAGTAGCTAATAGAAAGACCATCAATATTTTGTTTATTGTTAAAGCTCTTAATGTCCAAATTTGAAAGTTTAAAAAACAAGTTAAAGGAAAGTTCCTATTCAACTGAGCTTTTTTTTTTTATAGAAGCTGACGTTTTTGACAACTTATAATACATAAATATAATTTGATATACTTAATTTATAGAAAATGAAAATTTTTTTATCTTCATAAACCTCTTATAAGAGTACCGAACGGTGGTCTGAAATCAGTCCATTAATATCAAAACATACCGATATAACCTCTGATAGTAAATATAACCGAAATGTTTTGGGAAAACGCAGTTAAATATCATCTTATGGATTTCTATTGAAATGAGCTTAAGAAGTTTATACTTGCGCATAAAACAAAATGTTTCCGGAGATGGTGCTTATCATTTAATATATGTATTGTAGAAATGTGTTAGGAAGAAGGAAAGTGATTTTTTTTCGCTTTATCCCCAGGCAGCCGGACATCCGGGACTTTCTAGTAGTAAAATCAATGTTGCTTCCGAAAGCGATTCTTAGGAAGACTCAACAAGGTATTAAATATATGCTCGTTCTCTTCTTCCAACAATTTTTTTTTCTCTTTGATTTTTCTGAGAAGATTTTTGGAGGATTGGAAATTTCCTATATTTTAAGCAAAATAAGTAAATAAATTTAGTTAAGTATGATTTTAATGAAGGAATATAATACTTGATTGCAAAAATTCATGCTATGAAACTTAGGCAATAGTTTTCCCATCATTTATGAAAGTAGATAAATTTATGTTTTAAAGAACTTTAATAGATAAGATATAAGCTGACGTTTTTTTACTGTTATAATGGCGAGATATTTCAGCAACAACTGTTCTCCTATAACTGAATATGTGCTTTACACTGTAAAAAAATTCCGAAACGTTACTGGTTATTTCCGTGGCACGTTTCGGGATTTCAGAGGTTTTCACCACAACTATGAAATGTAACGTAATATAGATACAGCGAAAGGTCCAGCTTGGGGGGGGGGGATGGAAAAAGAAATAAATGCAATCCCTTAATTTTGGGGTCAGTCACAAATGACTTTTCCGGGCTCCTCTCTATATTGTTTTTACCCCTATAGTTCACCCCAATTTTTTAAAATGTTGGGTTCCCTTCATTATCAGACCCGGGTCAACAGGTGTTCTTTCTCATCCCCCCCCCCGTGTACGCCCCTGTGTACAGGCGTCTTTGAGTATTTATAGAACATTGTACAAAGAAAAAACTAATCTAACGAGTTCCTAACCTCCTCCTGTTTTTGAAGCCTGCTAATTAGAAAAACCCTAATTTCAAATTAAGGCAGCATTGTAAAATAGTAAATCTAGAATACTGGTCAAACTTGAGAAATCAGACACCAGTTGCAAAATATTTTTAAAGAATTTAAGTTAAATCATTGGGGGAGGGGTGTTCTGTATTCAATTCCTCTTGGATTGAACACTAAATATGTTTGAAAACTGAACTATCAAAAAAAAAAAAAAAAAAATAGTGAATAAATTAAGTTATTTTAGTTAAAAATAGTATGAAGGTAATTGATTCAGCTATTAAAGTAGCAAAATATGTTTAATTTACTGCTTTGCTACATAAAAGACATTGGTAACACCTATAAGTAAAAAGTAACAGGCGGCGAAAATTAGTCATCCATATACCGCGAGAATTCCCGTTCAAAACGAAGGCAAAACCTCTGCTGAGAAAATACACTGGTCACGGAAACACCACGTGACCTGTGACGTAATCTGCCCGCTGACGTAAGCTGGATGTATCCACAGCGTGTGAAATTCAAAGTTTCTTGGATTTCTCCGGGACCCCTTATCAGATCCAGACCAAATTACAATGGGCCCGTCTGGGAAGTATACCCTTCCAAACAAAAAAAAGAATTTTTCAAATCGGACCAGTAGTTTTGGAATAATCCGAAAACACACATAAAAAGCCTCATGACGAAATCATAACCTCCTTTTTTTAAGTCGGTTAAAAATAAAACTGGACATGAGCGTTACTTTATTTATGCACTTTAAATTATATTTTCCTGTTGCAAACAACGAGTACAGTTTTTGGGAGAAATTGCGATCTTACGCAGCTTAATTTGAACGAGAATAAGGAAAGAAAGAAGATGAACTCTATAATGAAAAATCATGATAAAAATAAGAATTTAAGGCCCTAAGTAGGCAGGGATAAAAAGTGGCTAACTTGTGAAAGCATCAATTTCAGTCTAGTTTTCTCATTCACTCTACTTTTATGTATGCATTAAAGTATCAGAAACAAGACTACCAGTTTTTTTTTTTTTTTTTTTTTACAAATGTCGCACATCGAGTTCTCTATTACATATTAATATGATGATATATTCTGTTTTTTTTTTTTTGGATATTTTACTGGAGACAATATTCAAATCTCCTTTCGTGATTTTCCAAGTCTTTATTTATTTATTTATTTTTATCTTTTCTGATTTTTTCAACCAGCAAAATTTGATATTTGACCTGAGTGTTCGTTCTACTTCATTTCAAATCAAGAAGGTTTCTAGAAGATCGAACACGATTTATTTTTTACATTTTTATTAACTACTAGCCGCCTGCGGCGACCAGCTGGTCCGCCTTTTTACGCCACTCGCCTTTTTACGCCAGGGGTGCCGCCTTCGGCGGCTGCTTAAACAATTTAGCGACGACATTAATCAATGTTTTTCTCTATAAATCAGTATTATCATTCATTTTTTACGCCAATGTTGCCGCCTTCGGTGGCTGCTTAAATAAATTTCGTGGCGGTGTCAATCAATCTATATCTATCTATGTCATTAATAATTTGAATAAAATATTTTCTAGATCTGTCTCCAGTTTCGTCGTTTGGAATATTTTTAAAGGAGGGGGAGGGGAGACACAAACGACGTACTCTTCATGCAAATTTTGTCGAAAAATAACAAAAAGCACTTCCACTTTTATGTGAAAGCATTGTTTTTTCAAAGTCATGGTGTATGTGAGGGGGGGGAGGGAGTGGGGCATTGACACCCAATGTGCAAGCAGCCACCTACGGCGGCTGTTTGGCTAACTTGTCATTTACCTTTTTACTTCCAGTTTGCCGCCTTCGGCGGTTGTTTAAAAAAATTTGGCTGCAGTATTAATCAATCCATCTCTATCTTTTTTTTTGTGCCATTCACATTTTTACGCCAAGAATGACGCCTTCGGCGGCTATCTACCTTTACAATCTATCTCTACATTTTCTTATCCATCTCTATTTATTTTGACCTCCTCGCCCATTTCCTAATAAAAACAAAGAACACTCAAAAAACCGCTTTTTTTATTATTATGAGCTATTTATGAGCAAAAAAAAAAAAAAAGCTCAAATTCCCCGTAGTGTGCAAAAAGTAGCGTTTGACAAAGCGTTTGACAAAGATAAAAAAAAATCTCGCTGTTTTTATTGAATTAATGCGCACAACTATGAAATGTAACGTAATATAGATACAGCGAAAGGTCCAGCTTGGGGGGGGGGGGGAGGAGGGATGAAAAAAGAAATAAATGCAATCCCTTAATAAAACAAAAAAAAGGAAAGAAAAAAAGCAAGCGCTGCCGAAAAAACACGTGGTCATCACGTCAGAAAATGTAGAAGTAAGCTATATAGTAAAAAAAAAAAAAAAAGATTAACATTGCTTGCGATTAAGGTTCCATCGTAAATATCGAATCGAAACCCAAGTAGTGACCCACAGGCATAAAAGATTGAAAAACGCTTTTTTCGACTGATGCGTGAAAGGACATGATGTGTTCAGCATTAAAAAAATTGTTAAAAAAAAAACTATTACGTATTTTTAAGAACTTTTTTCTTTTGAAGAGGGCGAAATGTTTATACTATTACCAACTTAAATTTCAGAAATGAGGCTTTGATACATCTCGCAGGATGATATTAGAAAAAAATAAAACCCAGAAAATCACGCAAATTAAAGGTTTTTCAAAAATTCATAAAAAATACAAAAATTGCTTTATCTTCAAAATTTTTTTGTTCATCATATTTAAAATTAAATTTCCGACACTATAGTACCAAAAATATTTGTCTGGCACAATTGGTTCGAGGTCTGAGAGGTTAAAAGTACTAAAAAGTGCTAAAAATCACATAAAACATTAAATAACTTTTTTTCTAATTAAAATATCAAAAATCGAAGAACGAGGTGCAAAACTTCAGCAAAAACTACACCTGTATACCAAATTTCATCTTTCTAGGCCTTACCGTTTCCCCGGGATGCGTGCCACACACACACACACACACAAACATATTATTTTATTATATGTACTAGTCGCCTGCGGCGACCAGCTGGTCCGTCTTTTTACGCCAGGGGTGCCGCCTTCGGCGGCTGCTTAAACAATTTAGCGACGACATTAATCAATGTTTTTCTCTATAAATCAGTATTATCATTCGTTTTTTTACGCCAATGTTGCCGCCATCGGCGGCTGCTTAAATTAATTTCGTGGCGGTGTCAATCAATCTATATCTATCTATATCATTAATAATTTGAATAAAATATTTTCTAGATCTGTCTCCAGTTTCGTCGTTTGGAATATTTTTAAAGGAGGGGGAGGGGAGACACAAACGACGTACTCTTCATGCAAATTTTGTCGAATAATAACGAAAAGCACTTCTACTTTTATGTGAAAGCATTGTTTTTTCAAAGTCACGCTGTATGTGGGGCAGGGAGGGGGGCATTGACACCCAATGTGCAAGCAGCCACTTACGGCGGCTGTTTGGCTAACTTGTCATTAATCTTTTTACTTCAAGTTTGCCGCCTTCGGCGGTTGTTTGAAAAAATTTGGCAGCAGTATTAATCAATCCATCTCTATCTTTTTTTTGTGCCATTCACATTTTTACGCCAAGAATGCCGCCTTCGGCGGCTATCTACCTTTACAATCTATCTCTACATTTTCTTATCCATCTCTATTTATTTTGACCTCCTCGCCCATTTCCTAATAAAAACAAAGAACACTCAAAAAAACGCTTTTTTTCATTTAAGTAGAGCAAAAGAAAAAAAAAAGAAAAAAAAGCTCAAATTCCCCGTAGTGTGCAAAAAGTAGCGTTTGACAAAGATAAAAAAAATCTCGCTGTTTTTATTGAATTAATGCGCACAACTATGAAATGTAACGTAATATAGATACAGCGAAAGGTCCAGCTTGGGGGGGGGGATGGAAAAAGAAATAAATGCAATCCCTAAATAAAACAAGAAAAAAAAAAAGGAAAGAAAAAAAGCAAGCGCTGCCGAAAAAACACGTGGTCATCACGTCAGCATCGTAAATATCGAATCAAAACCCAAGTAGTGACGTCAGAGACATAAAAGATTGAAGAACGCTTTTTTCGACTGATGCGTAAAAGGACATGATGTGTTCAGCATTAAAAATATTGTTACAAAAAAAACTATTGCGTATTTTTAAGAACTTTTTTCTTCTGAAGAGGGCGAAATGGTTTCACTATTACCAACTTAAATTTCAGAATTGAGGCTTTGATACTTCTCGCAGGATGATATTAGAAAAAAATAAAACCCAGAAAAACATGCAAATTAAAGGTTTTTTCAAAAATTCATAAAAAATACAAAAATTGCTCCATCTTCAAAATTTTTTTGTTCATCATATTTAAAATTAAATTTCCGACACTATAATATCAAAAATATTTGTCTGGCGCGATTGGTTCGGGGTCTGTGAGGTTAAAAGTACTAAAAAGTACTAAAAATCACATAAAACATTAAATAACTTTTTTTCTAATTAAAATATCAAAAATCGAAGCCCGAGGTGCACAACTTCAGCAAAAACTACACCTGTATACCAAATTTCATCTTTCTAGGCCTTACCGTTTTCCCGGGATGCGCGCCACACACACACACACACACAAACATCTTATTTTATTATATGTATAGATATCGGCTTTAGTTTAATAACGGCCCGTCCGGATTGACCAAGCTCCCAATGGGAGCAAATAAGTCACTGGATTGCTGCAGCTTTGCGAGGCAGGAATTGCAGGCAAGGAATATGTTTGGTTCTTGCTTGCAATTTTCCGCGTAGCTTTGGCCATGGTTGCGCTAATGCTCCTGGAGCTTTCTTGGTAAACCAGGAAGGTTTTAATCAAATACAGTAAACCTATTCAATTTTTCTAGAAGGTTCGCGATTGGCGTTTTAACAGGGGAGATTTTCCAGTATTTCAGGAAGGTTACTGACTTTCATCGGAAAATGTTCCTGGTTTTTGTACGATATGTTACTGGTTGAAATTGGGCACATGAGCTGCCTATTATTTTCCAGGAACGTTTCTGAATCGTTTTTACAGTGTAAGGTCCAGGTCCATGTCATACCCTGTAAATTTTATCAACTAATGGATAGAATTTCGAGATATTTTATCGAAACTTATGCTATTGCGATTGAATACGGGCTAACTGCACAGCTCCATGTAAATTTTTCCAAATAGAGTTTAAGCAATATTTAAAGTTAAAAAATAAGTGTCTCACTTCTTATTCTAAGAAAATTTGCAAATAATGATTCAAATTTTTTGTTTCGTAAATTATATGCCTGAGTCGTGTTGTATTCAAACTTACCAACTATGAAAAATGACAACAATTTTTACATCTTTTGCACCAGTATATAAATTTATATGTTAATAAGTTAAAATAACAGATTCTAAGTTTTTATAACTATTAGGGTAGATTGACCAGTGAGTGAACACTTAAGCACAATTTCATTTTTAAAAAAATGTAGCAATTTTAAATATTATAGGGTCTGGTGGGGGAAAGTGGTCAATGGGGTAAAGTGGTCATACGTCAAATAAATGGCTATAACTTGGAAATGAACGTTCGAATGAATGTGAAACTTTTATTTTAGAGTAAAGCAGTTAGAAACTACATTTTGAGTACAAAATTTTACAACTGGCAAAATTTTATTTGTTAAAAAAAAATATTTTGCGTGAGCATGAAAAATTTTAAAATCTAAACACCTATTTTAACATTCTTGGGAAATTTTGTTTGTTAGAATTAGGAACAGATTGACTATACGGGAAGCTACCTACATTTCTCAAGAACTCTTACTCATTAGCAGTTAGCGGAATCTATTTTAGATAATTTTTTAGAACAATTTAAGTAAGATGGGGTAAAGTGGTCATAATATTAGGCTTAACGAATATTGTTCTTCTAGTGTCACTTAAGCTTTAGGTATACGGCAGATACAAATTAAATATTAATTTTACTCAATATGTATTGTTTTTACAGTAAACGGGGTTAAATATACGAGTATATGCGTATATATACGCATATATACTCGTGTAGACATGTACATAGACGTATTCACATAAATGCGCCAATAAATACATATATGGGTATCTGCAAGTATTTTTTATCCATACAGCTATACATTCTACTATACACGTATATGCTCGCTTATACTCGTATATATAAGAACACTTATATACTCAGCTAGACACGTATATACGCGTACGTACTCGAGTAGACACTTACATACAAGCATATGATGTAAAAGTATACAGGGTGAGTTTACATTCTTGAGTAAATTAATAAAAGGTGTTAGAGAAGAGGAGAAGAAGCAAGAGTTAATAAGGAACATATGGTCACAAACACAATGCTGACGCGCTACATGCACGCAAAGTGAGAAATTGATGGATGCAAAAAAAGTCTATATATATATATATATATATATATATATATATATTACACAAATACAATTTTACACAACATTTTCGGACTTAAGAAAGTTTTAAAGCGATTGATGAAATTTACGGCCTTTTGCTGTAATACATGCGTCGCATTCACAGATCCCTCTCTGTTGCAATAACGAGACTTTTAAAAAACTTTCATCATCCGCTGCGCCTTAGATACGACGCGTGTATTAGAGCTACTACACACCGTAACTTTCAACAACTGCTCTAAACATTTCTTAGAAACTAAAATGTTATTTAAAATCATCTTTGTGCAACAAATTTGTGCCCTGCTTTGCCTCCTGGCTTTGTGTGCATGTAGCCCGTCAGTGATTATAACTTCCTTATGATTCTTTGCTTCTTATCCTCCCCTCTCACACCCCTTTGATTTTTGCCCAAGAGCTTAGATTCACTCTGAAGGCCGACATGTATATAAGCGTATATTCTCGTGTATACATACATGTACTGGTGTATACACGTTAATGTACGTATATACGTCTATACAGGTATATAATCGTGTGTACACGTATACATGTGTATATACTCGTGCTTCCATATTATATATACGTGAGTAGACACGTACAAAGACGCACTGGATGTATCCACGAATTAACTCGTGTATACCCGTATATGTATGCATGTACACTTATATATGCGTATATACGTCTACTATACACATATATACTCAAGTATGCACGTATTTTCTCGAGATACAAGTACATGCGTGCATATGATGTTCGTTTATACTCGTAATTACTCGTATATACACGTGACACGTACATATACGTGACACATATATACATGTGACACATATGTAGACACGTATATACACCTGTAGGTAATCAAGTATACATGATTATATACTCGTATATACACGTATATACTTGAGTAGGCACGTGCATGCATGTATCTGATGTATACATGTATCTACTCATATAGGAACGTGTTTACTCGTGTATAACACGACACGTATATATTCGTGTATACAGGCATGTACTCGTGAATATACTTGTAATTATAAAAACAACTGAAATATACAAGTATTAGGGTTCTTTGTAATGGTTTTGCTACTATTTTTAACTATGACCACTTTACCCCATGCTATGACCACTTTCCCCCACCCCATGGGGTAAAGTGGTCATAAAAACATAGGGAAACGAAAGTTCTATAAAACTACTAAAATCAATATTTTTCTTCTTAAAATTCAATGTACCGTGTTCTTTAATAATGCAATGTAAAATAACAACAAAAAAAGTTGAACTGTTTAAAGAATTTGTTGCATTTATTATCCACCTAAGTTGAAAACCTACGATTTTATGACCACTTTACCCCACCAGACCCTACTATTCAGATCATGATAATTAAAACATTTTAATTGATCTATGTAAATATCTAAAAAAAATTGCGGAAACTTAAATGGTACATCTTCCGACTTTTTTGGGTGTTGAAACAAAAATGGCACAATGACCCAGTGAATGAACACCTCCGACCAGTAAATGAATATAAACTGGTCCAATGAATGAACATGATAAATTTTGATTTAAAAAGAAACTAAGAGATTTCAAATCTATCTATCTAACTATTTATATCTATCTATATCTCTATATCTATTTCTATCCATCTATCTATATATCTATATCTCTATCTATCTTTTAATATATCTAGCTATTTTTGTACATTTCTATCTTTCTGTATATCTATCCTTCTATCGATTTATCTATCTGTCTATTTATCTACCTATCTATATACCTATTTATCAATCTATATATCTATCCATATCTCTATCTATCTTTTAATATATCTAGCTATCTTTGTACATCTCTATCTTTCTATATCTCTATCCTTCTATCGATTTATCTATCTGTCTATATATCTGCCTATCTATATACCTATTTATCGATCTATATATCTATCCATATTTCTATCTCTTTACCTACATATCTATCGGTCTATTTATATATCTACAGATTTGTCTATCGACACATTTATCCGTCTCTATCTATTTACCTATCTATCTGTATATCTGACTACCTATCCATTTATCTATCTGTCTATCTATTTATCTATTTATCTATATGTATCTCTATTTCTCTATATGTCTATCTAATAATCTGCCTATCTATGTATCTATCTATCTATCTATCTACATAGATCTCTATATGTCCATCTAATTATCTACCTATCTATCTTTCAATCGATCTATACATCTATATTTCTATCTAATCGACCTACCTACCAGTACCTATATATCCATCTATCTACCTGTCTATGTATCTATCTACCTATCTACTTATCTGTATCTAGCTATCTAATTATTAATCTACCCATTTATTTCTATCTAACTACCTGTCTAACTATTAATCTGTATGTACATTAGGTTGCGCCGAAAAAACTCATTTTTTTATTTCGAAGTTATGATAGCGCGGAAAAGTTGCGAATTATAAAGACAAACAAAGGAAAAAAAGATTTATGGAAATCGATTGATATCTTCCGTTCGCGCATGGGGCCTAAAATTTGACAAAATATGAAAAAAAACATCATTTTTGAGATTTAGTTAGTAACGTCTTTAAACAGAGCCTCAAAACATTGTGTTTAAATTTGGTTTCGATCAGCTAATATCTTTCGGTCGCGCATGGACCCCAAAATTTTCCAAAATAATGAAATAATTACATTTTTATGGTTTTTTAGTATTTGATGAATAATCAGTATTTAAATATAATAGACGAAGTATTTTTTCAGTTGAACTGAAAATGAGATAAAAAAATAAATAAATAAAAACCTGTCAGGTTCAGTCATTGTTTTCCGGTTGCGCAAATCCTTAGAAACTATCGTGCGCAGGCGTCGGACAGAAATTCAGAACACGTCACACGCTTGGCTGGGGGCACTCTCCTCCACGCCATCCCTGCCTTCCTAGAAACACTTTAGCTGTCTCTCAACATTGTTTTTTCAGTCTGTATATGCCAGTTGTGATCTTAGTAAACTATTATTTAGTTCGATCTAGCTGTTTTCATTCTGCAACTCTTGTCGTTTTCTGTCATGATATATGCCTGTGCAATGGGAAGTTTGTCTCCTTCATTTCAATTAGTTGCCATTTCGCCACAAGTTTAAGCTATTGGATGGCTAGACAACGGAGCCCAGTACCTCTAGAGGGCCAATTGGTCTCGGTGAAAAGTTTGTTGGTAGTCTTGAACATTACCAGTGCACACGCAGACTACTGAACGCTGCGTAAAACTCGTCACGGAAACGTTTCAGGAAAAGTTTGTGGAGCTAAATCTCGAGACGGATTTATAAGAACCACCCTACTGTCCATATCATCCGTGCCTAACTTCACCAGCAAATAGGTCTTCAAAGTCAGGGATTGAGTCACTGTCGATGTGTGATTCGATGTCGTTGTCGTCACTGATTTGTACCAACAATGGGGAAGAAGATAATTCACAGTGCATCCAGTTGACCATTTTCTGAGTATTTTTGCCCATAGAAGTTGACTTTTGAGTGAATGTTCTAACTGTTTTCCTTCTTGGATCAATTTGTCTTGACTTCAGAATTCTTCGAATCCCGAACATTTATGTATTTATTGTCATCTTGAGGCATGGATAAACAGTAGGTTTTCTGGGTAAGCGAAAAAACAATTCCGTTCGATCGCAGGGTTGACAACGTAAAGCAAAAACAAGTTTTGAGCCCTTTAAGATGGTTTCACAGAAAACCACATTGGCATGAATGCTTTCAATATAAGATATAATTCTATGCGAGGCTTTCTTTACTTATATACACAATTTGAGAGTTCTATTTGGCTTTGTCAACCACCTCGAATGTGATAAACACCGAGGAATTTGTTCAGCCAAATCTTCTTTACAGGTCCCTGAGTCAATTGCCTTTGAAATATCAAATTAATGATGCTGATCTTTGCTGAACGTGTTTTGGTCCATCTCTGGGACCAGGCAATCAATACTCTGAAAGTATTGAGTACCGGAAAATTCTGGTAGTCTACTAACTTTTTCCCAATTGATCCTTTAGAGGTATTAGACGCCGTTGTCATGCCATCCAAGAACTGAAACATATGGTGGAATGGCAACTCATTAAAATGGAAAATACAAATTGCTCATTGCACAGTCATATATCATGACAGAAAACTACAAGATCTGCAGAACTATAACAGCTGGATTCAACTAAATAATAATGTACTGAAATCACTACTGACAGATGCAGACTGAAAAAACACTGATGAGAGCGCTCCCAGCCAGGCGAGTGACGTTGTCTGGATTGCTGTCCGACGTCTGCGCAGGAGAGTTTCTAAGGCTTTGTGCTACCGGAGAACATTGACTGAACCTGACAGGTTTTTTTTTTCTATCTCATTTTCAGTTCGACTGAAAAAATACTTCGTCTATTATATTTAAATAGTATTGATTATTCATCAAATACCAAAAACCCATAAAAGTGTAATTTTTTCATTATTTTGGAAAATTTTGAGGCTCATCGCGACCGAAAAATATTAGCTGCTTGAAACCTAATTTAAACGCAATGTTTTGAGGCTCTGTTTGAAGACGTGACAAACTATAACATTAAGAAAACATTTAATTAAAATTTTTTTAAAAAAATCTCAAAGGTGATGTTTTTTTCAAATTTTTTCAAACTTTAGACCCCATGGGCAAGCGGAAGATATCAATCGATTTCCATAATTCTTTTTTTCCTTTGTTTGCCTTTAGAATTCGCAACTTTTCCGCGCTATTATAACTTCGAAATAAAAAAAATGAGTTTTTTCGTCCCACCCTAATGTACTTCTATCTACATCACTGTCTGTCCATCTACCTATCTATCTACTTTTCTATCTATCTATCTATAGCTATCTATCTACCTGTCTATCAATCAACAGATAGATATAGCTAGGTAGGTGGCTGAACATATCGATAGGTAGATATACAAATAGAGACATATATATGTACATAGATGTAGATAGATAGATGGGTAGGTAAGTAAATGGATAACTAAATAAAAAAATTAGATGTATATTATATATATATATATATATATATATATATATATATATATATATATATATATATATATATATATATATATATATATATATATATATATAGTATATATATAATTTGTTACATTGTACAAATAAATGATCCTTGCAAAATTTAAAGTCAACCCATGAATATTAACACGTGCCCCTAGGGATCCCTTCTTTGAATTTCGAAGAAAAAATTGCGGATTTTCTCATTTTAATGTAAAAATATTCTAACGTTTTATATTTAAAGTAATTTTGAACCTCAATAGGTGCTGCTACTTCCGGACCGACCATTCTCTCACTTTCATTCTGTAAAATGTAACATGTTACAGAGAGAGAGAATAAAATGTACGCCAATGGCCTTGGGTCAAGCGTACCATTCTTCTGCGCTAGTTCCAACCAAGCGGCAGAGGAACGTTTCTTCCCATCAACATGGACACAAGGGATTCTATAGGCCATTAATGAATGGAGTAGGCAATCGAGTCGCAAGGTTTCAATGCTATAAATATAAGTAATTGCAATTATATTTTAATTCGCTGTTCTTTAGCTATAAACATACCTAAATGCTTATGCAATTTTTAATTTTTGAAATATAAATTTCGAAAATCCTCGATTAGTCCTAACGTAAAAATAAACTGTATTTTCCATAGCAAAATATAAATTAAAACAATATACCCAGATCGGAACAATGTTGAAATATTTACTTCAAATTAATTTTCTTCTATTTCAGTACATAGTCCTTTATTATCATCAAATTCTTGCGATGCACAAGACTTAGAAACCGAAATGTGAATCTATCCTAACTTGTTGAACTTTTGTTTTCTACAGCTGGTCTACCACAGTGCAAAAAAGCTTGACAAATATTGATATCTGCTCGCCTTTCATCACTGTTAGACAAATGCCATATTAGGGATAAATATGTTGTTCATTTATTTACAGCCTATGTAGATGCAGTAAATTTAAATCCAAATGACCTAGTGATCAATCGTACATTCTTTAAAAGAGCAAAAGAAAATCTTCGAGAGGTAAAATTAAATTTCATGAATTTAAATTTAGATTTTGTAGTTATTCACTGGGATACAAAGCTACATCCAGATGTAACTGGAAAAAGAACGCCGACAGGATTACCGTGATAGCTTCACGTCCTAATATTGAACAGCTACTCGGAATTCCTTAGATATTTCTTCAGTTGTATATGATATCTTAGATGATAGCTTTTTATTGCCAACGGTTCTAGCTGTAGTGTTTGATACAACGACTTGCAATACCAACCGTATAAATTGTGCATGCAATTTGTTAGAGCAAAAACTGAACGGTGATATATTACATTTGGATTGCCATTATCATGCACTTGAAATCGTACTGCAGAGTGTGTCCTTAAAGAAGTTCTTGCCTTTCTTAGTTCTAGATCACATATTCAATTATTTAAGCGCTTCAAAATTTTGTGGAAAGATCTCCATCATTCAGAACTTATAACATTTCAATCAAGTACACATACCACTTAAATTCTAAAAGACGAAGTCGATGACATATTATTGTTCGTAAAAAGCGGAGTTGAGAAAGATTACAGAGAATTCTCATAACTTGTAATAATATTTCCTGGTGAATTTCCTCCTACAGGATTATGTTTTCGGCAACGTGGAGCTTTTCTCTGAGCCACATGGATGGCAAAAGGAATTTTTGTTTGAAAATTTTTAAATTTAGGAAACAATTTAAATTGACCTTACATGAAAAGAAAGTCCCCTTCAATGCTGTTTTACAAAGCTGTTTTACAATTAAATGCTGTATGAAGATATGATTTTTTCGCAGCAACCCAATCGAGGCTCCTTTGAATAATATAATGAGTCTGAAAAACTAGCAGCGTACAAAATGACGACAAAAATGCAGCAGAAGCAGTGATTGGAAAATTCATAAATCACTTATGGCATTTAGGGATAAACAAGTAACTTTGTCCGTATTGGATGAAGGAATTAACTTTGAAGATAGGAAAAGACTAGTCTAAAAAATGTTTCTGATAAGGAAGACGTGTCTGATGATTGTTTAACAAATTTAAGATAACAGTAAATGATTTGGAATACTTTCTTACTAAAGATCTTCCTCTTTATAGAATCAATTACGAGTCAATAAAACTGTTTGACAAGTTACAAATACTAAAAGATTTTTTCCTATTTGATCCTGATTCACGGCAAAATGAAGGAAAATATTTAAAGGGAACAGAGATCGTTAAAATACTGAAAATAGTGAATGTTAAAACTGAAAGAAGAGAACAATTAATCGAAGAATTTCACAAATAATTTACAAAATATGAGTCACAAAGCAATTTATTTAACAGACCGTCCAAGATATCGGAAAAAATACACTATCGAGATACATTGAGAAAAGCGTACGATTAAAGAAAGTTTCTAAAGCATTATTTCATTCTTATTCAACGTAAAATCTTTAGATGATATAAAGTAATTAAAAAGATTAATTTTAGTGCTACCTCACTGTAGAAATATTTTGTAAATCTAGGAGAAACGATGTACTGGGTCTGAAGTAAAAACTCGGAAGATTTGTGGGAAAATTATCAAAAGTGTTCAAGTTCAACGGCCTAGGGGCACGTGTTATTATTGACCGATCGAGTTCAAATTTTGCACATGTTACTTTTTATTATAGTGTCACAAAACTAGGGGGCGTCTCTTGTTGAATTCCGAAAAGAAAAAAATTCCCATATAAATTAGGACCACCCTAATATATATATATATATATATATATATATATATATATATATATATATATATATATATATATATATATATATATATATATATATATATATATATATATATATATATATATATATATATATATATATATATATATATATATATATATATATATATATATATATATATATATATATATAGATAGATAGATAGGTAAGTAAATGGGTAAATTGATAGATAGGTAGCTCGGTATACAGAGACAGAGATAAAGATAGATAAATAGATTTATTAATAAATAAATAAGGTATGTAATGTAATATGAAATAAAATAATTAAAAAAACGAAAAAAAAAATCAGTAATATGCTAATTAATGTATTGTTTGCAAAGAAAAAAATAAAGAAATAAATAAGTCTAAAATTAAATGTATGAATGAAGAAACACATAAACTATCTGCATTATAATAAAGTACAAAAATGAAAATCTCAAAAAAACTTCAAATTTCTTTTTAAATCAAAAGAAATCTTGCCAGCGTTCATTTGCTGGTTTTTAGCAATTTTTCGTACCCAGTGGCTGAGCACCCCTCTGCCTGAAAATCTACGCATTTTACGTTAACTGAAGCAATTTAAATCCACAGCCAAAATATGCATACTTAATTTGTCTTTCGTAGAATTAAAAAACAAAATTTATAAATATAATTAATATTTTATCAAAATAATTGCGTGTACAAAGCGAGCCTTATTATTTTGGAATAGAAAAAGAGCGATTCACGGCAGTAGAAATTCTGTATTTTTTTCAGGAAAAAAATACGAGATCAAAGTAACCAATCAGGAGTCAGATAGCTTAGAATATCAACAAAGAAAGCTTTTTTAGCGAATTCATTTAGAAAAATATTTTTGGAAACTCTTAAAAAAAAATGACGCTGTGTTCATTCACTTGGTGGTGTTCACTGAGGTGGGTCGAGAAGCACTTTTTTTCCTAATCAATTTCTAATAGCACGGAAAACTTGCGCATTGGCATCTTAATAACGGGAAAAATAATTTTAAAAGCGTTTAAATAAATTTTGAAATTACGCAAAAGCCCTCAAGTTGAGAAAAAAATAGAAAAAATTGGCAATTTTTAAAGAAATATAGTTTTTTCAAAAAATAATTTACTTCATTTCTAATACAAAAAAAAAAAAAAAAAACACTTTGTAATTACCGAAATGATAGAAAAAATTTAGGGGAACATTATCGATCATTTGACTCGGCGCAGAAAGCCTTAAAATACAATTTTTAAAGTAAAAGTTATATTATTTCAAAAATTCTTAAGTTGACATAGAACAATAAAAATATAAATTTTTCCGTCGGTGGAAAGGTTAAAATTCAATGGAAGTTTCAACGGAAAAAAGCAAAAACCACGCCCACCTAAATGTAAATACATCTATTTCGCAAAGCCGTGGTGGGGGGCAATGGACCACGCCTGACCAGGTAAATGATGAGCCTAAACAGGTGGCGGTGTCACCAAGTCCGAGTCCAACTCACCATCCTACCCAATAATCCAATTCATTGTGTAGAAGTTCTTTAAATTCTGACTTCGTATCAGATGTTCTAGGTCTGATTGTTATTTACTGTGAAAACCTTCTGGGTTCTCCTGCTTGCAACAGTTTCTCGCAGCCTCTGTTACAAGTTTTGCACATACTATCTCTACCGATTGTGTGTGGTATCAAATATTCAAGCTATGGGAGGGCTTTGACTTTCAATGAAGTTCAAAGTCTACTGTTGCCATATTTGACAACAATGGCAGTGGTATCAGTTTACACCTAAGCCGATCAATATGTTCAGAATAATCTGCGGTTTGAAAATTAATTAATCAAAGCTTGAAGAATCTAACGTGACGTACTATTGCCGATTCATTCCAGACTTTCAGTATTCTCCTGTAGCCTAATTCTCGAATGTGCTGTATGTAGCCCAATATTATTGCCACATCATATTCTATGGACGAAATAGTTTCTATGAATGATGGGATCAAGGATTTCTTTTAATGTTTGGTAAACTTCTTGTTTGAAGGACCTTTAGTACATGCTCCGGACCATCTTTCACGGTGTAATGCATCTTAATATCAAACCAAACGGGAGCGAAGGTCTTTACAATAATTTTTCCAGTATCTGCATTTACGCATGTCGGACTAATTTGAGAAAAATAATTTCCTAACACACAGTTAGCACACTTAACCGTTGGTAATAACTGAGGGGTCTGGGATTCTTAACAGCTAATTCTGGATCACTTGTTGAAATTTCTGTGCTCAAAGTATGGAAATTTCAACGAAAAGGTGAAATTTCCATGCCATACTTAGTCAATAGAGAGATGTGTAAGTCTTGGGAGAGAGACTAGTGTAAAAGCTTGCGGGTATGAAAACCCAAATGGTTTTATTAAGTAGACAATATTCAGATGAAGATCTTTGATGAAAAATTTGATAAACCTTAAAGAACTTCAACAGAAAAATCACACACAAATTAGTTGGTTGATTGGGTAGGGTGTGTGTGGAGGGAGGGAGAACTCGACTTACTACTACCTCCACATAGTGTTTCCCGAGTCAATTTAACCTAGTGGGAAAACAAGTAAAGCATTAAACGAATGTTTAATATTTATTGAAAGCCAAAGCCCTGTCATAACTTGAATGTTTGATACCACACTCAATCGGTAGAGAGATAAGCGAAACTTGTGACAGAAGCGGATGGAAATGTCCCAAGCACGAAAACCAAGAAGGTGTTCATAGTAAATAACAATCAGATAAAAATAATTCAGAATTTAAAGATCTTCAGCATAATGAATCACATCCAAATTGGTTGGTTGTCTGGGTAGGGTGGTGAGGGGGGGGGGGCTCGACTTGCTGCCACCGCCACCTGATAAGGCTCATCATTTAGGGGGTCAGATGGTGGTCCATTGCTCTCCACCACGGCTTTGAGAAATGCATTTACATTTGAGTGGGCACGATTTTTGCTGTTTTCCGTTGACACTTCCATTGAATTTGCATCTTTTGACCCCCCCCCCCCCCCTACAGAAAAATTTTAAATGACGGGCCTGTACATGGTGAGTCCTGAGCCATTTCAGTATAAGAGAAATGTATGTAAAACATTAAAACGGATGTTTAATAGTAGATTTCTGTAGCTTTATGTCAGGGTAAGAGTTTTTGAAATAATATAATTTAACTTTAAAAATGGTATTTTAAGGCTTTCTGTGCGAATTCAAATGATCGACAATCTGTCCCAGAGTTTTTTTTATACATTTTGGTAAGTTCAAAGTGTATTTTTATACTGTTAGAAAAGAAGTAAATTATTTTTTGAAAAAAAAATATATATTTAAAACTGCAGATTTTTTTTTTCCATTTTTTCGAATGTGAGAGCTCTTGCGCGATTTCAAAAGTTATTGGAAAAAAATCAAATATTTTTTACCGTTATTAGGATGCCCATGCGCAAGTTTTCTCCGCTATTAGAAATTAATTCGAAAAAAAAAGTGTTTTTCGATCCCCCCTAATATTCACTCACTGGTCGGTCTACCTTGTATGGACAACATATCCCCAATTTGTTGTAGTACGAGTAAATACGAGTGCAGTCATTTAGTGTTTTCAATTACTTTTTCAATTTATGGTTTTGGCTAATTTACCAAAGTTGATCTCAATCAGCTGTATTACGTTCATTCAACAGACCCACTTACCCCTTACTATGGAGTTAAGTGGGAGACCCATCCGATTTCTTAAAAAATTTAACCGTTAAGGATATTTAAAGCATTTTTTAGAAAATAATAATAAACTTTTGTTTATGAATAATGTCCAAGATAAAATAAGACAATAAGTTTATTTTTTTTTGTTTCAAACCATTTGTAGAAGGTTTAAAAAACGAACTGTTCTCAAAAGGGGTCCCACTTTCCCTAATCAACCCTATATAAATATAAAAATCAAATGACGTTTTTGCACAGTGTTCTAGTTAAAGAAAGGATTCTGCGTTAGATAAATGATGTTTAGACTAAACTTGACAAAGATTCGATTTATTACAAGTTTGTGATGAGTTGACGTGATCAATTTCATATGAAACACTATGTCCCATAAAGTAAAGTAAAGTTTATACTTTTTATGACGGATGAAAATTAAACATGATGCATTTATATTAATGAGTAAACTAAAAAAAATTTTTGGAAAAAAATAGAACCGACTTCAAAATTGCTCTAAAAAGGGAAAAATAATTTTATTCTTTAAACACCATCGATAATACTTTTAAACATAATTTTTGAAGTTGGCGCAAAAACAAAAAGTAAAATCCAGTGTAACCATGCTTCGTTCATATTTTTTTCAGAAAATCATCCAAAGTTAGAAACGAAACATTTATATCGTTACCCAAAGATGATGTTTTCAATGCATAATGTATGTGGTAGTAAAAGAACTAGGCCTGGTAAAATATATAGTTGTAGTTGAATTATGGCGGTGAATGATCTGTTCTATCGTTATTGCGCCAACTTCAAAAATTATGTTTAAAAGTATTATCGATGGTGTTTAAAGAATAAAATTATTTTTCCCTTTTTAGAGCAATTTTGAAGTCGGTTCTATTTTTTTCCAAAAATTTTTTTTTTCATCCTTTTTAGTGTAAATGTATATATTTCTGTAAAAGTAAGAAGTTACCATCATGAAATTTTCCCCTTTTTTTTCCTAAAAATGCTACATACTAAAAAAAACTATAAGCACATCTTAAACTTTAAGCGATTGACACTAAAAATGTATCTTTACCACTTGAGAAAATGCCGGAATTTTCCAGAATCGGAAAGAAACAGAAATCAATAGAACATTCGAGAAAATACGAGAAACAGTAGAAACGAAATCTTAGTAAAATTCACTTCGTCCTAGTCGGAATTTGAACCCGGGTTGTTCGCGTGGAAGGCGAGAATTCTACCACTGAGCCACCGTTATACACGGAAGGGAAGCGCGAACTTCGTTACAATATTTAATCATTTAATAGGGAAATTGGAAGAAATGTATGGTTTTTTGCCCATAACTTTTTTTCTAAAGGACAAATATGGTCAAACAAAGTAATGGGACCTAAGTTGAGCCATCCCCTATCCATTAAAGAAAGAATCATCAAAATCGGTTCACTAGGTGAGACGCTGTGAGTGGACAAACAAAAAAAAAACATACATACGGTATGAACTGATAACCGCCTCCTTTTTGAAGTCGGTTAAAAATACAGTTAACTTTGTTATTTAGTATAGTGAAAACGTTTATCAGCTAGTGTTGTCATAGGATCAAGTGCGGACTCTGAAATTCGGCTATAATAAACTTATCAGATAGCGATAATCTTATTGATTGAAACCTATTAAATATTAAAGTTAATAAAAGAATGCGAAAAATACTCCTCCCCCCCCAATTGTATGTTTTTTTTTCTTTTTTAATATATTTTATTTTCAAAATTTAAGCATAAAAATCAAGTCATTGCATATGGTTTGGTTTCCAAATAAAATATATTAAATTTCAAATTTTTGAAAGTAAACTTGTTCCGAGGTATGAAACTAAGAAAAAAGCAAAACTTGTTATGGGAATTAAAGAGAAAAATCAGTTCTTTGAATAATATGAGCAAAGTGATTTTCACTTTCTTTTAGGAGCGAGCCGATGTGTGCATCACATGACTTCCTTTTACATCAATTTAATTGGCTACCAAAAGACTGACGATATATCGTCAAGTGTCCGACAAACTATAACACTTCTGTTTGCATCGAAATTAACAATGATTTTCCCACAAAAAGTTGCAAAAGACCCCTTTAGAAGCACCCGAATGCAACTAAAAGGGAAGGTGCACAACTATGTAGACTCCACTGGCAGTCTACGTACCAAATTTCAACTTTCTAGGACATATCGTTCTTGAGTTATGTGACATACATACGCACATACGTATATGCGCACTAACAGACGTCACAAGAAAAGTCGGTGTAATTAACTCAGGAAACGTCAAAATGGATATTTCGGGCGTCTGTACGTTCTTAGGTACATATGCACGTGTGGTCGGGTGGAAAAAAAAATCAACATTCATTCGGGGATGAGCAAAATGGAAATTAAAGTCGGTTTTTGAGTGAAATTTTTTTCACGAATATACAATTCTTCTTTTTTATTTCCTTTTACAAAAAAGGAAGTATTGTATTCGCGAAAAAAATTTCACTCAAAAATCGACCTTAATTTCCATTTTGCTCACCCCCGAATGAATGTTGAGTTTTATTTTTCGACTCGATCACACGTGGATAAGTGCCGAAGAACGTATAGACACGTGAAATATCAATTTTAACGATTCCCGAAATAGTTACAACGAGTTTTCTCGTGACGTCTGTATGTACGTATGTATGTATGTGCGTATGTGCGCATGTATGTCGCATAACTCAAGAACGGCGTGTCCTAGAAACTTGAATTTGGGTACGTAGACTCCTAGTGGGGTCTAGTTGTGCACCTCCCCTTTTGGTTACATTCGGATGTTTTTAAGCGGATCTTTTGCCCCTTTTTTGGGGGGGGGGGAATCAGTGCTCATTTCGACGTAAACTCAAGTGGTGTTACAATTTGGAGGACACTTGGCGAAATATCGCCAGTCTTTTAGTCGCCAAGTTTTGTCGCTAACTTGGTGACAAATGTGGCGATTTTTTTTTTAAATTTGGTTCCAATTTGGCCATTGTTGGTGATATTTAGAGAGTAAACTATTGAATCACATTAACAATAATGGGAAAATGACATTAAATTTGAGTAAAAGGAAGTCATGTGAGGCACACATCAGCTTGTTTGTAAAAGGAAGTAAAAAGGAGGTATTGTATCGAGCGAAAAAATTTCACTCATAAAACGACCTTAATTTCCATTTTGATCACCCCCAAATGAATGTTGGGTTTTTTTTCGACCCGACCACACGTGCATATACAGGGTACGGAGAAAGTTCCCACAATTTTGTTTAAAACGTTTTTTGGCGTTAAAATCGTATGTTGGCGATTTATTTGGCACATATTGTTTATTTTCATTAAAAGTATTTGAGGTTTAATCATTTGTTCTTTGTTAGTTCATTGAGTTAGTGAGCTATGAATCGTGAAAATGTGCGTGTTACTGTCGTTGAATTACACAAGAAGGGAATGAAAACAGCCGATCTTGTTCAAACGACTGGATTCAAGAGTATAACAGTCTATGACGCTGTGTGAAACGCTACAAGAAGACTGGAGGGACTGCCGACCGTCCACGGAGTGGTCGTCCAACCACTTCAACGACTCCAGCGAATGTGCAGAAGATCCGCTGTCGCATCCGTCGCAATCCAGAGCGCTCAATGCGAAAGATGGCCAAAGAACTGGAGATCAGCGAAAAAAGCGTCCGAACCGTCGTGAAAAACAAGTTGGGACTTCGTTCTTACAAGATCAATCGCCTCCACTTCCTTAATGACACAATGAAGCGGAAAAGATTGATAAAAGCTCGACGGATGCTTGGCTTGACCGCTGGTGCTCGCCTCTCGAAGGTGCTCTTTACCGATGAGAAGATCTTCACCATGGAGCTCACACATAACCGTAAAAATCATCGCCAACTGCTTAAGAGGGTCAGAAGAAGACCACTGCTGCAAAAATCATCGGACACAGTCACTTTCCAGGCTCCGTATTGGTCTGGACTGGCATTTGTGCCACTGGGAAGACGCCGCTTGTTTTCATTGACATAAATTTCAAAATTAATGCTGCGAGCTAAAGCACTGGGTTCTATGCGACGTACTGAGGCCATGGGCAACAGAACACTTTGGCGAAGATGGATTCACACTCCAACAAGACTGGGCTCCTGCCCATTCGGCCCGATCGACGACTGCCATCTGCGAAGATCTGTTCCCAGGTTTTTGGGGCAAGGATGTTTGCCTTCTAACTCACCGGACCTCAATCCGATGGATTACTCGGTGTGGCCAATCTTGGAGGAAAAAATCTCGGGAAAACGATACACCACGGTTGACATGCTCAAAACGACTCTGAGGAGTGCCTAGAGTGAGGTGGATGCGTGCGCGAGCATCGTCGGCAATTTCAGACTGCAGCTCCGTAAATGTATTGAAGCCCTAGGAGTCAATTTTGAACAATTGTAATATTTTTTTTTGTTTAATGTTATTATTATTGTTTCAATAAAGAGTTTTTATTGATTTAACTTGTTGATTTGTTGAATTATGTGTTAGTTACAGCCTATTGAAATATCTAATAAAATTGTGGGAACTTTCTCCGCACCCTGTATACCTAAGAATGTACAAACGCCCGAAATAACCATTTTGACAATCCCAGAGTTAATGACAACGAGTTTTCTTGCGAAGTCTGTATGTACGTATGTGCGTATGTATGTCGCATAACTTAAGAACGGTACGTCCTAGAAAGTTAAAATTCGGTACGTAGACTCCTAGTTGGGTCTAGTTGTGCACTTCTTTTTTTGTTTACATTCGGGTGCTTCTAAAGGGGTCTTTTGCAAATTTTTGGAGGGAAATCATTGTTAATTTTGATGCAAACTCAAGTGGTGTTATAATTTGGTGGATAATTGGCGATGTATCGCCAGTCTTTTGGTCGCCAAGTAGTTTTTCCGCGAACTTGGCAACAAATTTGGCGATTTTTTTTCTTTCAATCTGGTTTCAATTTGGCCACTGTTGGTGATATTTAGAGAGTTAACTATTGAGTCACATTAAAATTGCCAATAACGAGGAAATTGGTGTAAAAGGAAGTCATGTGATGCACACATCAACTCGTTTACATTCCCTACATAAATTAAAGAAGAGTATTTTTCTTAGCGCTATTTTTATGCACCAATGGCACATAGTGATAAAAGCCAAAACATCTAGTATGGCCTTTCGATGCAGAACATTTAGAACTAGTAGAGTTACTCATCCTAAGTTTCATTTTTGAAATATTTATAAAAAGGCATTAAAATATTTCCTAAGGTCATCTACAGTGCAGGGCTGCTTCGAATGCTTTCGGCACTATTTGATTCCTCTGCACAGCTTGGATATGAAAAAACAACAACAACAGAAATTTCCTTAGCTAATCAATAAAAATCTAAAAAATATATGGAAAAATGTATATAAAAATACGTAAATTGAGTTTGAGTTTTAGAAGAGACATTTCGGAAAAACATTTAAATCAAATAAAGTTTCAGCAGCTCAGGTAAAACAGTAAAGCTAAACTACAACAAATAAAGGTAGAAACAAATGAATAAATCGGGAAATATTAAAAATATGGTATGATGAAATATTTAAATTTTTACTTATTTACTAAGTACTAATTGTAGAAAAAGTTTATTTTTTAATGCTTAGTTTCATTAAATTCAACCACACACACACACGCGTGATATCTATCTATCTATCTATCTATCTATCTATCTATCTATCTATATCTATATATATATATATATATATATATATATATATATATATATATATATATATATATATATATATATATATATATATATATATATATATATATACATATATATATATATATATATATATATATATATATATATATATATATATATATATATATATATATATATATATATATATATATATATATATATATATGAGCAAAATGAGAAAATGTATTCGGGTTCGTGGCTTCGCCTTTCCGGAGTCTTTCAAACTGTTATCATGCAGTCCTACTCTGCAATCGTAGAAAGACAAAGAAAGTATAACCTTTGTAGCCACAAATGTCAGAAAGAACAGATAAACGGAAGAGAGAGAGAGAGAGAGATATTCATAGAGAGTAGAAGGAATGAAAGAGCTTTTTATCTTTTTTCGTAAAATGGGCTGAAAGAAGAACAGTCATGGAGTTTTTTATACCTAATATTTGCCCTGATTGCTTTGAATTTAAATGTCTGGGTTCAGTACGTGACTATTTTACCCAAGTGTAGGAGTGAAAAAAAAAAAAAAAAATACTTTTGTGGAACTTCATTTTTTTTTTTTTTTTTTTTTCATTTCATAATGTTTATTTTTATAACCTCATAATGGAATAATTGTCACATGTGGTTGAAAAATGCTTTAAAAGTTTGTAAAATAACTACTTGTGTTGCCACTGAATTAAATATATGAAGACTTTAAAAAAAAGGAACATTTTACACGGTTAGTACACAGTTCTAATTGTTTGTTTTTAAATGTAGTACTTGGTTTTGTAAAAAAAATATTATATTTTTTGAAAGTGAATGAGAAGTACTAGGGTAACGGCACCAGAAACAGACAAGGGTCCAGTAACAGACAGTCATAGTTTTGGATTTAAATGATGAGAATTTTAGAAGGGTAAAACTGATGTTGCTGCTACTCATGAATACCGTGCAACCATCCAGTGTTATCAGAGTAAACTTTACGAGCCAGATCACGGGACGCGGAAGCGTCCCTTAGCCGCGAAGAAAACCAAACGTCAGCAGCCCAAAAAAGCGAATCCACCGCGAAGAAAGACGAAAGAAAATAAACGCGACTAAGAACAGTTTACACGACAGAACAAGTTGGGGTTTTCTGGGTTTTTCACCCCTCTGTATCTCAGTGCCATGAAGACCACCAGAGTTAATTTTTGGTATACTCAATCTCTAGTGGGCCCTAACGACATAAATCAAAATACAATCCCCAGGACTATCAGATGGATGAGGAATTCAAGTTAGAAAATTGCTGTTCAAAAAAGTTTTCGCTTTCTCTGACAGGGCTACAGCCAGACGAGAAGAAGAATCGAGCTGAAATTTCTCAATAACATTCCTTGTGCCCTACTGATGTGCTTTTTGTGCCATTTGACCCCTCCCCTCCTGAATTTTGCCATCATCTTTGTCAACAGAAATATTTTCATTTTGACTCTTTATCTCAGTGTAGGTTTCAAGTTTCCCTATTTCTTCATATTCTTCTAGTTCATCAATAATAAAGTTACTCACAGATATATCATCATCACTGTCCTTGTTCAACTCTGTGTTAAGTTCTTCTTCCAAATATCCGTCTACTTCGTCACTATCAGAATCTACTTGATACACTTTAAGCTTTTTTTTTTCTGTATGGGTAAATTTTAATAACTTAATGAATTAAAGATACTTTAGAATAACAACAGTAATAAATTTTTAAACTTTTAAACTTACAAGATAGGTAGTATCTAGGTAATGTTTAAGATCACGGCTAAACTCAAAACAAAAACATGGCTAAATGCAAGATAAAGTTTTATCTGGGAAAGAAAGAAACTCATTTTAAATAAACTAAAGACAAACAAAATCCATCAGATGAACACACATTAAAACAAACACCATACATAACTAACCCTATTTTACTTTTTACTATATATTTATTATTTTATTAACTGTTTTAGTACTTATTGTACACTATATTTAGAGTCTTATGAATTTAATAAATAAAAGATAATACTTTATAATAACAGCAATACATTTAAAACTTACAAACCAAAGATCTATGTGATGTTTAAAAACATGCTTCAAAAGAACACCAACTGGTAACCATATTGGAATAACTTTTGCCCCACTTTTGTCAACACTATTGCCCCCACCCCCATTTTTAAAGGGGCATAGGTGATTTCACTTAAAATAGCTGTTATAAGTGTTATAAAATTTATATTATTATAACTGTATAATGTAAAACTTCATTTAAAATAGCACAGTACAAAAATTATATTTTTAGAACAAAAATTAAAAATTTAGTGAAATCCTTTGTAGATTATCAACAAACCTGAAATCCATGTTCAAAAGTAATGTAATAGGAAAACTCCATCCATCAAAAAGTATAATGTAAATCCATCTCAAATACTTTTGAGTGTTACATAAGATATTTTAAGGTATAAGACTGAGGTAATTTCATACAGTAAATAATAATATCACCGGAGTAATAAACCCTGGTCACATTTGCCCCAAATCACAACCTTACCCTACTCTCATCTCATAGGATTTGTTAATCTCTGACTGCAATTGCAAGGTTAGAACAGATCTAACAGTTATTCAAAAGTTGTCTTAGGATATGAAATTCAATCAAGACTAAAACAGATCCAACAGTTGCAACTAGACGTTAAATCGCGGATATCTCAAATTTGCCACAGCGACTGCGCATGCACGCGGACTTCTTTCATTGGGCTTTCTGTTTTAAGATTCCATGTTGTTTGTTTATAATTAAGCAGAGAAACAAATTAATGAATGCGATTAGAATGCTGTCTCCCCCCCCCCCCCCCCAAGTTTTGCCGATATGAAATTGAATTCCGTTTTTCAGATTTGAAACTGGGGTTAAACCATTAGAATATTTTGTGTGACATATTATATGAAATTATACGTATATGTATATGATACATCTAACATAATTGAAAGCGAAAAATCGCACTTTTTTATTGGTTTGCTTATTTTCTAAATTAATGCATTTTTTACAAACATAACAGAATATGAATTGAAAATATTTGAAATATGTGTGTGGATTTTCCTTTTTTTGCAGTAATTTGTTAACAGACAAAATTTTTGCAATTAATTTAAGCAAGACTTTTGAAATGAGCAAGGACCGCTCTCATGCACAGTCGCTGTGGCAAATTTGTGATATCCGCGATTTAACGTCGAGTACAGTTGCATACATCATCTGACACATTCAAATTTAAAATATTTAATGACGTAGGTTATTTTTTTGCTTGGTCATAACATACGTTGTTTTGTCTTTTTAATAACTTTTAAACAAAACTAGGTATTAAACAAGACAAAGAGCTCCGCCAAAAGAAAGATAAGTCAACCAACAATTAAAATTATCCGATAAAACGTAAAATAATCCACGATTTAAGAAAAGAAGTCATTAAATAAAAACTGAAAAGCTAGATTAAAATAGCCCGCAAGCTGTAAAACATAATAAAAAACGAAGTTGTAAAATACTTTAAAACAATATAATTTAAAATATATCATTTATCATCCATGCAGTTTTCTTTGCAACCGAGAGGATACAGGGATTGCAATAAAATTCAAACAGCCCAATTCTCGCCAAAAGAACATAGAGTCTAACTAGTCAGAAAATAACATGAAATAAAATTAAGCTTGCCATTATTGTTCCTTAAAAACACAAACCTTCAAATCTTTATATAAAATATGGAGATCTAACAAACACATACATACAAAATTTAGAATACAAATTTTCAATTCAAACGTTAGAGCAGTCCTTATCTATGGCAGCAATACGTGGAAGCTAACCAGACAGCAAGAAAAAGATGCCTTTCAAACTAAAAGCCTGAGAAAAATATTAAGCATGTACTGGTCAAATAAAATATCGAATTCAGACCTGTACAAACGTACAAATTGCAAGCCGATAACCACACTGATAAAAAAACACAGATGGTCATGGATAGGACATGTTCTCAGAATGCAGGTAATCCACTCTAAAAGAACTGCTCTCATGTGGCACCGTGATGGCAAGAGGAAGCGCAGGAGTCCAAAACTAACCTGGCGTCAGATGACCACACAAGAAAAAAATGCCTTTGGTTGGTCAAACTGGGGAGTGCCAGAGAGACTGAATTGAACCGGTCCGGATGGAATGCCACGCTATCCGCCTCATGCGCCACTAGACGTTAAGAGAATAAAAAAAAAGCGTTGTTTCGATTGAAAATTTATGACTTGAAATTCTCAATTCTAAAATACAGACAAAGTAATAATATCAAAGCAAAAAGATGTGATATCTCAGCAAAAGCAACATTATTGCAAAAATGTCCCTGCCAAGAAAGCCTTTAACTCTTTCCCACAAAAAAGAAAGCCTTCATCCTAAACCCAAAAACCCTTAGCCTCAAAAAGTCATGATATCTAGTTTTCCCGCGAAGTATCTGCCAAACTATCATCCTCCCTGTTCTCCTCCTTAATCACTCCTACTTCCGATTGAACCTCCTTCCGCCTTCAACTCCTCAGAAATATGGATAGATCCTTTAAATTGTTTATTGAACATATTTTGCAAAAAAAAAAAAAAAAAATCCAACACACACACACACAAAGAGGGAAGGTAAAACGGGAATGTAGCTATAAATTAGTAAAGTTAGTAAGCACAGTTTGAATGTAGATTATCTATGCATATAATAAAATAAGATTTTTGTGTGTGTGTGGCGCGCTTCCCGGGAAAACGGTAAGACCTAGAAAGATGAAATTTGGTATGCAGGTGCTGATTTTGCCGAAGATGTGCACCTCGGGCTTCGATTTTTGATATTTTAATTAGAAAAAAGTTATTTAATGTTTTATGTGTTTTTTTGCACTTTTTAGTACTTTTTACCTCACAGACCCCGAACCAATCGCGCCAGACAAATATTTTTTGTACTATAGTGTAGGAAATTTAATTTTAAATATGATGAATGAAAAAAGTTTGAAGATAGAGCAATTTTTGTATTTTTTATGAATTTTTGAAAAAACCTTTAATTTGCATTTTTTCCTGGGTTTTATTTTTTTCTAATGTCATCCTGCGAGAAGTATCAAAGCCTCATTTCTGAAATTTAAGTTGGTAATAGTAAAAACATTTAGCCCTCTTCAGAAGAAAAAAGTTCTTAAAAATACGCAATAGTTTTTTTTTTACAATTTTTTTAATGCTGAACACATTATGTCTTTCCACGCATCAGTCGAAAAAAGCGTTCTTCAATCTTTTATGCCTCTGACGTCACTACTTGGATTTCGATTCGATATTTACGATGGAATCTTAATCGCAAGCAATGTTCATCTTTTTTTTACTATATAGCTTACTTCTACATTTTATGACGTGTTGACCACGTGTTTTTCTGGAAGCGTTGCTTTTTTTCTTTCCTTTTTGTAGTTTTATTTAGGGATTGCATTTATTTCTTTTTCCATTCCCCCCCCCCAAGCTGGACGTT